>NC_053027.1:252572086-252850521 GCF_003073215.2 Triticum urartu | reverse complement strand
CTTCTACACCAAGGAGAGTCCCATCCGGACACGAGGGAAGGCCTTCTATCTTGTATCTTCACGGCCCATCTTTCCGGCCCACATCATGTAGTCCAGACACCCGAGGACACCATAATCCAGGACTCCCTCACTTGTGGCGCGCCACAAGTGCCCTCGTGCACGGCCATTTCCTAGCACGGTGACACAACACCTCTTCCTCAGCCTCGCAACTCGCGAGGTGCTGGTTAGCGGCTTGCCGGTGCGTGAGCACGATCTCACCGGTCTGGTGATCCGGCGCCAGCAGGTACTCCTCCTCGCTAGAAGTGTGCACCCGGTCCATGTACCGCCAAGCATAGATGAGGCTCTTGGGCCCGACTGCATTCAGGGCTTTGGCACGGGCCTCCTCTGCCACCCTCGCGGCCCTCGCACGAGCCTTCTGCCAAAGAGCCAATTACCTGACTCTCTTGGAGGCGAGATAGGCCTGCCAGGCAGCATGCCTCATGGCGCGCTTCTCTTCCTCGGCCTTCTTCCCTGCCTCTATTTTGGCGCGCTCTGCCAGAGGCAAAGCCTCCAACAAGGCAACCTCCATCTCTTTCCAAAGCTCCTCAAGGCTGGGGGGCTCGACGGGTGGTGCGATGTTCTCCTCATAGCAGGGAGCCAATGCGTCCTCCGACACACGTGCTGGCGAGACTAGGAACACCGATGCGTCCACCTCGACGCGCCGCGACGAGGAGCGGAACACCAACGCGTCATCCTCCATCGGTGGCAGTGAGGAAGGGAACACCAACATGCCCTCCTCGACTAGTGTTAGCGAGGAACGGAACATCAATTCGTGACCCTCTGCGCAGGGCAGCGAGGGGTGCCTAGGGCTTGGGAGGGGTGATGCCATGGTGGTCGATGTGAGAGGGAGGGGGAGGAGATAACGATGAACGTGAGCATTCTTCCGAGTGCCGTGGTAGGCGCAGTATTTATAGCGAGCAATGGCACACCTACATAAGATTTGCTGCGTGATTAACATAATAGCTAGGTGGCCATATTTTTGTAGGAGCAAATTATGGGGGAGGGATGGGGTGGAAATATTGCTGGTCACAATAGATTGGACAAGCGTGGGGGGAGGAGAGTCAGGCATGAAGATTTTTTTTTCACACGGGGTGGAGTGGTGGGACTGCCAGAGGGAGTAGGAGAGTCAAGCAGGCAGATTGTTTTCGAACATGGAGAGGAAACGATTCGTAGATGAATGGGCTTCCTGTAGATATGGGGAATGGTGCATAATTAGTCAATTTACATGCAATGAACTGACCATTTGATGTCGGGCTACGTATAGTCTCAAGTCATTAAAAACATACACGCCCCACACATGTTCGGATTTCAAGGTGCACTAAATTATTGCATGCGATGATTAAGGCTGGCCGTAGCTGGTATCATGCACATGGGAATAGCAAACATGCTGATGTGGCAAATAATTAAAGAAGAGAGGGCGGTTAGAGTAATATAGGTAGATACCGTATCATGTTAAATGCTATGCTCATTTGTTTCATGCATGGCACTATAAAGATAGTCCCGTATCATACACTAGTATCATGCACATGATACTAGTATATGATTATCATACACTAGTATCATGCACATGATACTAGTATATGAAACTTTCCACTATGAGTGGCCTTAAGAGAATATTCACTAATGCATGTAAAATTCTTTGTCATTTAACTAGTTTTCATGCATGCATGCAATGAGATAATGCATTGGTAAACACATTTTTGTGAAAAACGAGAGCATTAATTGAGTAATTTTGTAGACTACAAAAACTATTCCACCGCCTCTATCTTGGTATGAGTAGGTGAAAATTTTGAATCAAGCCCTTTAAACTAGAAGGAACGTAGTAGTACTCTAATAGCTAACCTTATTGTGATGGCTATATAGGACATGGCACGCACCTGGATGGAGGAACTAGTCTACATTGTGCATATAAGTTTTGTCTGAAGTCAATGTACATCTACTTTGACCAAACTTATAGAAAAATGTATCAACATTCACAATGTCAAATCAATATTTTTATACTCATTGTGAAATGTAGTTTCATAAAATATATATTCGGTATTGTAGATACTGATATTTTTAGTATAAATTGGTTCAGACTTTGCAAACTTTGACTTGACACAAATCTTACGCAGGGTAAAAAGGACCAGAGGGAGTATCATACATGCGGAGTAGGCATATTTTTTTGCTCATTTATAGCCGTCCGAAGTCTCAAAAGGCGTGCCCGCGTGATGGAGGCGAAGGTCGTGGGAGGCGCGACGGTTGACAGAATTAAGTGAAAGTTTCATGCACACACCAGCATGGCATGCGAACACACAAAAGCTATATTGTCAGGCCTACGATGTGGGTCTAGTAGACATGACATCTAGTGGGTCATGCATAGTACTTGCGAGCTCTTTGGGGGCATGCAGGCGTTTATCCACCGGGCAAGCCACCACCCCATGCCGTTCGTACGCCCTACCCATTCCCGTCTTCTACCTTACAACAGTTCGCTCCTAGTCGTCTTGTCCTTTCACATTACACCAGTTCCACTTCTCCTACCCCACCTCCAAAATCCATGGCCTCCAAAATCTTCATGATCGGCGGTGAGTACAAGGTTAGAGCCATCACCGGCGATGAGTTCATCGTCATCTACACCCGTAGATCCACGACGGTGGAAGCATGCCTTGGTCGCTTCCTAAACATGTTCAAAAGTTCAAAGGATGAGTGGGTCGCTTGGTTAGATGTTGAGTATAGCACAGTCTTGGAAAGGGAGAAGCTTCTAAAGGTGTTAGAGATGAAGAAGCCCACCGTGATCAAGGTTTGCGAACATAATGTGTGCTTGGTCTACCACATATGCCATGCCGACGTTAGGTACCAGGATCTTGAGTTCTTACTCAAGGACAAAAGAGTAAAATTCGTTACTATAGACTTTATGAATGACAGGAGAGTCCTGGATCGGATAGGCCTCGTTGTAGGAAAACCCTTCAATCTCCAGAAGGAAAGCCTGGTGTCCTCTTCCTAGCCTTCAATTCTAACCCTGGAAGTAGCCATGACTGATTCTTCGTACGCTGAACTGAAGAAACCTCATCTGGAGTTTCATCATGCATGGTAATCGAAGACAATAGATGAAGATCACATCGTGTATGTGGCAACAGATGCCTACCTTTGTTTAAATATCTACAAGGGTTGGATGAAGAAGCGGAGGCCAGTCTCTGGTTCAAGAAAATAAGTGTCGGCAAAGAGGAAGAGGGATGAGAACGAAGTCGAGGACAAGGACTCGGACTCCGAGTAAGGTGGCAGTGTCGTTGCCCATGCTGGTTCTACTGAAGTGTCAAGCGGACTAGTTGCTTAGTTTTATTTCAAGGGTGTGTTGTGCTGAGCCCCCAGCAGAACTATGTTATGTTCTTTATCTTATTTGAACTCTTTAGTACATACAGTAGTACTAGTATGTCTTACTACTATTCTTCTTGTATTTGGTACTACTACTCATATGTTCGCATTCCTATTGTACTTAATACATACTAGTAGTATAATTTCGGTCAGTCGATTTGTCAAAGAAGTTCGACGGAGCGAAGGAATAAGATGGCAGAGAAGCTACCCAATATCTATATTAGGGTGGCAGGGTGCCCATGATCTATCTTATGAGTGTTGGGTGTGGAATGTAGTTCACCGGAAAAAATGGATCATGCCCGGGGTTAAACCGATGGCGGGGGTGCACTGGTACAGTCAGGTGCTATACAAATGGTTGTTAATCCCTTTCCGCGACGGCGTTCTGAACCAGACACCATCGGGGATATGCCCTCCTGGCACACACACTCGGCAAAATGAGGTCATGTGCGACCGGCAAGCGATCAAATACAATTTTACGTACAATAGTGTTAAAAAATACAATTATACATGCGAAATCATTTTTGGTCCTAAGTACATCCCACACAGTCAGTCCCCGCTAAACGTTTCCGTTTGTATATACATCCCACACAGTCACTCCAAGGAAAAAGTTCCCATTCGCAGGTACATCACACACAATTTTCCCCGTTAAATCGTTTGTGATAGTGTTTCCATTGCACACAACATTAACAATTTTATTGTTTGTGTTATTGAATGCATCACACACGGTGCGTCAAAGAAACTACGTGGCAAAGGCTGTCCATGACACACAGTTTTTATGTGGTAAACATTTGTGCAAGCTGGCCAAACGCAAATAGTTTTGAAGAGGATGTCGTGTGTGATTGTGTCGGATTTCGGGTTCCGGCAGACCCTTAAGGTTCGAACTCTGGGGTGCGCGCGAAGATTACGTCTTCTACCTCTCCTCTCGCAAGGATCTAGACTACTGAAAGAACTACACAAGGGACATAAGGTTTATGCTGGTTCGGGCCACCGTTGTGGTGTAATACCCTACTCCAGTGTGTGGTGGGTGGATTGCCTCTTGGGGCTGATGATGATGAACAATACAAGGAAGAACAGCGTCGCGAGGGTCTGCTCTTGGCTGGGGCAATGAACTACTGGGAGTAGTTCAGCCACCTTTCTCTCTCTCTCTCTCTATGCTTCCAACTTCTCTATCGAGCCTCCCCTTCCTTTTTTCCAACCCCCTTTGCTCTGTGGGCGGCTGGTCCTACTTATAGAGGCCCTGGTCCTCTTCCCAAATATTGAGCGGGAAGGGAGCCAACAATGGCGGGCTAATTTGTCGGGGGACAACAAGTATCAGCTATCCTGACAAAAGTAGTCTTCGCCTGCACAAAGCTCTGGTGATGACGCCGTCTTGGGCTCCACGGTGACCTCCGTATCATAGTCCTCCTGGTCTTGGTCTCGTTGCACCGAAATGGCAACCTTTGCCTGATGCCTCGGTACTCCGTGGCTGCGCTTGCTCCCTTTGCACCAAAGAGGAAAGGAGGACGCTGCGCAGGCTGGCACCCGCCTGGCGCCCTGAGTCGTCATGGCTTGCGTCATGGGCACCTCGCGAGGTACCCCGCCTTGATTTCTCCGCCTCCCCGTGAGCCAGCCTGATGAGGCCGTGCCTGAGGAAGCTCCGCGCCGTCCGCCCCGTGAGGCTTGGCCCCTCGCGAGGGTCTTGAGTCTTGTGTTGGTGAAGATGGGCCGTGCCGGGCCCCCTTTGAGCCACGCCGCAGGCCGCAGGCAGGCAAGTCTGGGGACCCCCGTTCCCAGAACGCCGACAGTAGCCCCCAGGCCCAAGGCGCGTCCGGACTTGGCCGTGCTAAGAGGCGAAAGGGCAAGGGCGAAGCGCCGTGGGCCCTAACAGCCTGCGGCCTTGGGCGCCGCATGGCGGTTGATTGAACGTGGGCGTCTCCGCTTCCCCACGATGCCTCGGTGATTGCGCGGGTTGGACAAGTCCCTGCATGCAAATCGTGTCATGATTACCTGCGGTCGTAGAGGCCGGTGGTTGGCCTTCGCCGGCTATAAGTACGGAACTGCGTGTGCCCTTCCAGTCCATCCCTCCTTGCTTCTCCTTCTTCCCGATCCTTGCTCCGTCTTGCTGCGCTGGCTCCGATTTGCCGGTTCTCTGCAGCGGAGAAGGGGAAGGCTCCTCGAGAGGGACCAGACCCGCTCCCGCCGAAGAAACGGCTCGCCCTCTGCGGCTGGGACGAGGAGGACCGTCAGGTGGTGTCGAGGCCTCGGTACGAGCGGGCTCCGCCGGGGTTCCTTCTTCCCTTGTATGCCCACGTCGAGGGCCTCGAAGTGGTCGATGCCGATCCCTGCGGCCAGCGCCGTCATCGGCGCCGACGGGCCACGAAGGTGTGGGTTGTTCCTCCTGGGGTCCACGCCGAGGGCTCCTCCCAAGAGTTCATGCTCCATGTCGCCATTCCTCTCCAGTCTTGGATCCGCCTGCCTCCCTTCTTCGCCTCCATCATCCCGCGGGGGTGCCCTTGGAGCTCCGGCTGCAGCACGCCGGCTGCAACGCCCTCGCGGCCGAGGCAGAGGTCGCATTCATTGCCCCGGGCGAGGTCTACATGACTCGTGGCTAGAGAGAGATCGCCGAGGTTTGTAGGGTGAGGGGCATCTTCGCGGTCCACTTGGAGTACGATGGCGCTTCGATGATGTTCTTCAAGGTCTTCGACGCGGATGGGCGCCGGCTGGAGTGTTGCCCTGGGAGAGGTGGCCAAGACCTCGCCATGGTGAGGGCTAGGCCCGTCGACCGCTCCCTTGGTGGCTCTGCAGGCGACGGACGCGCCGGGGCATCCAGCGACTCCACCGAGATCTTCGCGACCCCGGAGACGAGTGACGACAGCTACGACCCCACGAGCCGGCGCTGCCCCTTGAGTAGGGCGGGCTCGTCTGGCCGTCGCCAACTCTGATCTGGATGGGGTTGGCGCCGGCGCTTGACGGCCCACTGTTGATGATGGCATTTTTTGCAGGAGCGCGTTTAGTTAGCATACCTTAGGATCCGTTCCCTGCGAGGAATCAAAATGCGCCCCATGGGGGCTTGTAAGGTGCCTGTAATCCTGTTTGTTAATACATAACCCTTGCTGTAGAGTTGTGCGAGTTGCTGATTCCGTCTTAGCTCAGTTCTCCCTTTCGAACCTCGAGATGGCTTGGTGCTCTGTGTCGATAGGTCCCAGTCCCAAGGCAGCGTCAGTCGTCGCTGGTATGCCAGGTCACGATGCATTGGTCAAGGCCAGGAGGTGAGCGACCCGGGGTCTGGTAAGAGCCCCTGAGTCACGATGCTCAGGAGGTCCCCTTTGGCGCCCAAGCAGCCGTCGCTCGGCGAGAAAGGAGAGCGGCGTCGCTGACACGGAATTGCATTAGGTGCGGGGGTAGTGCTATGATAGCCGGTGCTTTCGGGTGGTGACTTATCTCGAGAGTCGGGGATTATTCCTGGTGTGTCGTCGGGTCCGCGCGTCGGCAGGAGCGGAATCGCTCGGTGAGGTCCTCACGCGCCCCTTCTCCCCCGCCTTTGCTCCCCTTTCTGCTCTACGTCCTCGGGTCCCGGCCCTCGAGCTAGTCTCAGCCGTCGCTGGTATGCCAGGTCGTGATGCCGTGGTCAAGGCCAGAGGGTGAGGGCTGGAGAGCCAGTAGAAGCCCTGAGTCGTGATGCTCAGGCACCCCCCCTTTAACGTGCAAGCGGTTTGCGCGGACGAG
Organism: Triticum urartu; assembly: GCF_003073215.2. NCBI lineage: Eukaryota > Viridiplantae > Streptophyta > Magnoliopsida > Poales > Poaceae > Triticum > Triticum urartu. The sequence goes on along the minus strand of NC_053027.1, from coordinate 252,843,426 downwards.
AGTGAAAGGAACGCCGCGAGGGCCTTGCCTGGCGCAACTCCCTTAGGGGATCCTCTAAACTCATCACATAAGGAAGAAGAGGTTGCCATGACAATTATCAGTCTGCCGTTAGTTGCTTCCGAGGGGAGGTGAGGCACTGGAGGCTTGACGAGGTGGCGCCATGCGGGGCTGCCGCGGCCAGAGCTCAGCCATTCAGGTTTGTCGGCGTTGCAGGGACGGACCCATGCGCAAGCGTCGTGCCGTTATGGGAGCAATTCCGTCAGTTGGCGTCAGTTGAGCAGGCAACTAGATCAAACACGTTAGCCGTGAAGGAGAGGATTCATTCAAATAGACGCCGGGAAGGTAGACATCGCTGGGTCGGGCCCGGGCGACTTGGGGGTGATGCAGCCCGAGGGGCGCCCCAACAAAGCAAGCTAACGACATGAAATAAAAGGGATACATACCGCAGGGATGGACCCACGCGGCCTGGGAACGATGCAGCCCTGGGAGGGCGCTCCCAGTTGGAAATGAAACTTGTAAGATGTCACCTGAAGGTGTCGAGGGTGAAGGGGTGTTGGTGCAGCAGACTCGGTGGGCTGCGGAAGCCGATCCTCACGAGCCCCCAGGCCCAGGGGCCTCGGGTGGCTCCGGAGGCACTGGTAGCTCTTCGCGAATCATCTCCATCTCCGCCAAGGCTGCGGATCGCCTGTCTTCTTGAGCCTCCATGATGCCCCTCATGAGGCGATGGCGCGTTGCAGACGCGCTCGGCAAGCCATAAGGCATGCAAACGTAGCTGTGGGGTGGACCCCCGCAGCGCCCCACTCGCGAGGGCCAGAGGCGCTCCATCGTAGCGACTTGGTTGAGCCCTGGTACGTCGATGCAGACGCGCAGCCTACCATCCTCGCCTGGATGGAGATCCACAGCCGGTAGACGGCGGCAACCCCTCATGATTCTTGATTCCTGTAGTTCTTGAATGGCCTTGTCGATGAACTCCTGCGGGTCTGACCTTCCTTGCCCTGCTCCTTCTTGAGGGAAACATGCTTCGTAACACGCCTCCATGTGGTGCCCAAGCGCCTCCCTCGTGACCTTGGCCAGGTCGGTGGCCCTCCAGGGGAGAGCCCCCGAGCCCTACCTGAGGAGGGCACCGGGCGCGCTTTCCTATGCGATGGAAGGAGGTTCCCCCTGGGCAGATGCGGGCCCTCAGAGGCCCGCCTCCCGAGGGACTGGTCTGGACGATGTCTTCTTCTTCTTGGGGGTGGTCTCGGGAAGCCTCCTGCATCCGCGATCCGGGTCTTCCAGTGATACGGCCTGAAAGGCTCGCTCCAGGGAACACACTGCATCCTTCTCTTTCACAGGGCACCGTGATGACTCCGCCACTTCCTGGCATCTTGAGGACGTTGTAGCCATGGTGAGTTACGACCATGAACTTGGCCAGCGCTAGGTACCCGAGGATGGCATTGTATGGCAGGCGGATGTGGGCGACGTCGAAGTCGATGAGCTCGGCGCGGTAGTTGTTGTGTGCCCCGAAGGTGACAGGGAGGCGGACCTACCCAATCGGGACCGTGGAGCCGTCGGTGACTCCGGAGAAGGGCTTGGTTGGCTGAAGCTGGTCGTAGGGCACTTGGAGATTGTTGAACGTTTCCACGGACAGGACGTTGAGCCCTGCCCCACCGTCGATGACGGTCCTGGTGACCAGTCCATTGCTAATGACTGGGGAGCAAAGCATCGAGAGGACCCCGGCTATGGCCGCGCACTTGAGCTGATCCGCTGAGCTGAATGTGATGGAGTAGGCCGACCACCTGAGATGGCGCGTTGCTTCAAGCCTGGGAAGGACTGCATTCACTTCGCGGGCAAACTGCTTGAAGATGCATTGTGAGGCTGGGGCTTGAGCTCCGCCCAGGATGCAGGCGATTGCGCGTGGCTCCTGGAAGCCCCCAGCCCCTTCGTCTCGATGGCGGTCCTCGTTTCTCCTTGGCTGAGGCGGCAGTGGAGGGAGGCCTGCGTTGCCCTGTGGGCGATCCTCACGAGGCTGATCCCTCCAGTCCCCCTCGCAAGGCAGGTCTCGCCAGCAATCCTCGCGAGGTTGATCGTGCCACCCTTGGCGCGGGCCGCGGTCTTCCCAGCGTCCTGCGTTTCTTCCTCCTCCTCGGCCGTAGCCCCGATCGGCGCGTTCGGGGCGACGGCCGATCCTTCCTTCTCGCACGGTGCGGAGTTCTTGGCATTCGTTGGTGTTGTGGGTGTGGAGGTCGTGGTACACACAGTACCGGCCGCCCCTGGAGGACTCAGGCAGGTCTTTGCCCCGCTTGGTGTCTGGTTCTTCCGCGAGCACGGCAGCCCCCTTGCGCTTCACGTCCTTGGCCTTGGGATTCTTCTCTTCTGGGTCTACGGCAGGCAGCTCGAGGAGGGAGAGGCGTCCCTCCTCAGCCCTGGCGCACTTGGTCGCCAAGTTGAACAGCTCCAGGGAGGTGCACAGGTCTTCATGCATCGCCAGCTCCTCCTTCATCTTGACGTCGCGCACACCATCGGAGAAGGCCGAGATGATGGCCACCTCGGACACCTTGGGGATCTTGAGGCGCGTGCTGTTGAAGCGCTAGATGTACTTTTGCAGGGTCTCTCCGGGTTGTTGCTTGATGCGGCGCATGTCGCTCACGGCGGGTGGCCGGTCGCGAGTACCTTGGAAGTTGGCGATGAAGCGGGTGAGCATCTGGTCCCAGGAAGAGATCGTGCCTGGAGCCAGATTCAGGAGCCAGGTGGGAGCTCCTTCCTTGAGCGCCATGGGGAACCAGTTCGCCATGACCTTCTCGTCCCCGCTGGCAGCTTCGATGCCCAGCTTATAGAGCTAGAGGAACTCTGCAGGGTCAGTCGTGCCGTCGTAACAAGGAGGCAGGTCTGGCTTGAACTTGCCGGGCCACGCGACGCTACGCAGCTCGGTGGTGTAGGCACGGCAGCCTGCGGTGGCCACGAAAGGCTTCGGCTAGTGGAGAGCTCGGTCTTGAGGGTCCCCACACGCTGCAGCTAGGAGCAGCGCGGGGTCTTGGCGTGCCGGAGCCGGAGCAGGGTCGCGGCGTGCCGGAGCAGGGAGCGCCCGGGCAGCTCCTTGCGGGCGAGGGACTTCTTGGCAGCTCCGTTCTTGCTGCGCTGGCACCTGACGGAGCGGGTTCCGCCCAGGGGCCACGCGCCTTGGAGCCATGGTGTCTTCTTGGAGAGGAGGCGGCTGGTATGCCCCCGGAGCTTCGTTGCCCGCACGGGGCGGGGTGCAGCTCAGCGGAACGGACGGCGTGGGAGAGCCCCACGCGGCGCAGACGAGCTCGGCGACGCGGTCGAGCCACTCTTCGTAGACGTCGTCGACGGGACGGTAGCACAGGAGCTCGTTTGCCGCGATGAGCGCAGCTCGAGCCTCCAAGGGTGCGCGGAGCGCGCGGGACGAAGAACCAGCTGGTGTGAGCGATGGAGTAGCGGTGCGTCCGTCTTGCCGCACGGATGGATGCTGAGACGACGCTTGCTGCTTGCCCCCCGCCGGGCCGGTGGCGGCGTTGATGGCAGGTGACGGGGAACGATGAGGACGTCCGCCGACGGGCGCCGTCTGGGCGACGCGGGAAGCGATGGCGGCCCGGCGCTCCGCGCGGGCCCGACGAGCGTCGGACATGGACGCGACGGTCGGAGGATAACGGTGCGGTGGAAGACGAACTCCGGCGCACCCCTACCTTGCGCGCCAAATGTCGAATTTCGGGTTCCGGCAGACCCTTAAGGTTCGAACTATGGGGTGCGCGTGAAGATTACGTCTTCTACCTCTCCGTCTCGCAAGGATCTAGACTACTTAAAGAACTACACAAGGGACACAAGGTTTATACTGGTTCGGGCCACCGTTGTGGTGTAATACGCTACTCCAGTGTGTGGTGGGTGGATTGCCTCTTCGGGCTGATGATGATGAACAATACAAGGAAGAACAGCCTCGCGAGGGTCTGCTCTTGGCTGGGGCAATGAACTGCTGGGAGGAGTTCAACCACCTTTCTCTCTCTCTCTCTCTCTCTCCCTATGCTTCCAACTTCTCTATCGAGCCTTCCCTTCCTTTTTTCCAACCCTCTTTGCTCTGTGGGCGGCTGGTCCTACTTATAGAGGCCCTGGTCCTCTTCCCAAATATTGAGCGGGAAGGGAGCCAACAATGGCGGGCTAATTTGAAGGGGGACAGCAAGTATCAGCTATCCTGACAAAAGTAGTCTTCGCCTGCACAAAGCTCTGGTGATGACGCCGTCTTGGGCTCCACGGTGACCTCCATCTCGTAGTCCTCTTGGTCTTGGTCTCTTTGCACCGAAATGGCAACCTTTGCCAGATGCCTCGGTACTCCGCGGCTGCGCTTGCTCCCTTTGCACCAAAGAGGAAAGGAGGATGCTGCGCGGGCTGGCACCTGCCTGGCGCCCTGAGTCATCATGGCTTGCGTCACGGGCACCTCGCGAGGTACCCCGCCTTGATTTCTCCGCCTCCCCGTGAGCCAGCCTGATGAGGCCGCGCCTGAGGAAGCTCCGCGTTGTCCGCCCCGCGAGGCTTGGCCCCTCGCGAGGGTCTTGAGTCTTGTGTTGGTGAAGATGGGCCGTGCCGGGTCCCCTTTGAGCCACGCCGCAGGCCGCAGGCAGGCAAGTCTGGGGATCCCCGTTCCCAGAACGCCGACAGATTGTTCATTGACCCAACACGGTTTATTCCTAGAAACTGTGTGTGTTGCCTGAGGTCATCACTCACGGTGTTTTCTCAATAATCGTTTGCAATAGAAAATCCCAATTAGCAGGCTAATTGCCCTATTATTAATAATCCAATTATTAATCTAATTGACATTCATATTAAGCACATAATATATGTCATTTCCATATTAAGGAAGCAGGTTTTCATAATTGAAATACATCAGAGTACAACATCATATAGCTTCAGCACTCAGCTACCGCATTACACAACTGCACCAATACCAAGTTTCACATGCAGCATCTAGAACCTTTCAAAATTAGCATCATAGACAGTACATAGATAGATGCATCTCATCTAGAAAATTGCTAAAGTGGAAGGCGAATATTGAGTCTTCATCGATGTTTAAGGTCTTTGCAACCAGTGCCTGTGGATGATTGGCCATCCATCCTTCTCCCTCTTCAGGAACACTTGAATATTGAACCGTGGGTGTTGTATGAAAACCTTCCTCGCCTCCTGACGATAGAGGTGGTTTGAGAGGTAATCATCGGTGAATTGCTTTGGAAAGTCCTGAAAACAAGGATGTGCATAAATATCTTCTCTATATTGGAAATGGGGCAAAGGAATAAAAAAGGCAAGGTATAATAGTTAGTACCATCTTGTAGTGAACTGATGTCTTCTTCATTGTGCAGACAAAGATCTTGTTGTTTTTTGTCACTAATCTCTTTATCCCAACAATCTTTCTGAGTTTCTTGACTTGATTGATATTCATGGTCAACTCATTTCCCCATATGCAAAAAGGGTCAAACAGTGGGTGAAAACCTCTGACAGCAGGACCTACTTGTGCAAGACCAAATTGTTGAAAACCTAAATATTAGAATGGTTCCTGCAATTGCACAATAATGTGCTATTAGACAAGGGACCATGCACGTGCTAACCTCGATTGTAAACCTCAGTGCTTCCATTGTTTCCATGCAACACATATAAAGTAGTTAGTCATCAGGTTAAGTGAGGGTTCGCATGCTATCAGTAAAATATGTTGATGAAAAATAGGCACACTACAGATTCATCAGATTAATTCAAGCCACATAGAAAACCCATTTATCCAAACCAAGCATGATTAAGAACTAGGAAATATAGCACTTGTATATGTTTCTCATGTATTAAGTGCAGCCAAATTCGATTTATTCCTCACTTGCACAAGAATACAAAATTCTACCCATGACAATTGGACATCGCATTGCAGAATTGAACCAAGTAGTTAACTAAACACCACAACAAATTAACCAAACATTAATTGAGCACCACATTGCACAATATAACATACTCCGACCAGAAGATCAGACAGTTAACCAAAATCAAACATGCTTAACAACTTGGAAATATAGAAACTGTATTTGTTTCTCTTGTATTTAGTACATCCAAATTCAATTTATTCCTCACATGGTACACAATAATAGAATGCACACACAACAATTGAACATCGCATTGCAGAATTGAACCAAACAGTTAACTAAACACCACAACAAATGAACCAAATGTTAACCGAGCATCACATTGCACAATATAACATACTCCTAATAGAAGACCAAACAGTTAACCAAACCAAGCATGCTTAAAAACCTGGAAATATAGCAATTGTATTTGTTTCTCATTTATTTAGTACAACCAAATTCGGTTAACTTCTCACATGGTATACAATAACATAATGCACCCACAACTATTAAACATCGCATAGCAGAATTGAACCAAACAGTTAACTAAACACCACAGCAAATGAACCAAACGTCAACTAGGCATCACATGCACAATGTATAACATAGTAGAAGATCAGAAAGTTAACCAAACCAAGCATGCTTGGCAACCTGGAAATATAGAAATTGTATTCGTTTCTCATGTATTTTGTAAAGATAAATTCGATTTATTTCTCACATGGAAGACAATACAAAATTTCATCCTGGAGAATTGAACATCACATTTGCAGAATTGAACCAAACAGTTAACTGAAGATGTCAACTAACTAACCAAACAGTTAATAAGTGAGTACCACACTACACGACATATAGAACATATACACTAGAGCAACAGATTGCATGGTAAAATTAGATAGTACAATTTACTAGAATTTGTTAAGGAAAGGGAGGAGCAGCACATGCAACGGGTAAACCGAGCATGCTTAACTGCCATAGCTAGCAAATGGCAAGGTGCTCCTCCAAGATCAGGGGGTCGGCATGAATGGCAGCCATCGCGACCTCATCCGTGCATGTAGCCGCGATTTTCTTCTCCGATGCCAAATTCTCCTTGAGCTCCTGTCTATACTGCGTGCACCATGGCTTAGGGCGGCGCTTATATTGTGGAGGGCTCAGTGATTTTGTGCAATGCATGTGGGATGTGGAAGGAGGAGGAGGATGGGGGTCGAGTGTGGATTACCTGCCTGGATAGACGAGGCCGAGTAGCGTGAAGGAGCGTCGCCGGCGAGGAGGCGGCGCTGCAAGCAAGGAGTGAAGGTTTGAACTTGGAAAGGAAGGCGGAAACAGGGAAATGTGGCTTGTGGTTAGCGGGAGGGCGGGGAGGTAGATATTTCCGCGGAAGCCGAAAATTTTGAGTCAGTACAGCGAAAAAACTGATGCGCGTCATCAGACACGGTCCCTTATTCAGAACTATGTACGATATGTGAACATCACAAACCATTCAAATAGCTTAACCCATGTGTGATGAGTTTGAACGTCAAAAGTTTTTGTTTGAATTTTCTTGGTTATAGTGGTCATCCACGTCGTTGCATAACTTGGGTACACAAAGGAGACTATAGCACACCCACACTTCTTAATCGAGCAAGTTCAGCAATTAAACAAAGCTAGCTAACCTAAACATTACTCTAACAAATTAAAGACTGGAGCCCTGAATTAAACAAAACAAAGAGTACTACTACGGCTAGTGCTCGTCGATCTCCGGCGCCTCCTGCATGTCCACCTCGCGCCCGACGGTCTCCTGGGGAAGGTGATCAATGGCATCCATCACACCAGACTCGACAAGCATCTCGCAATCTGCGTCCGCCATCTCTTTGGAAAAGGCCGCCATGAGCTGGGCATGGGCGGCCGTGATCTGGGCTTGGACGGGCTCCGTCGTGGCAAGGTATGCGGCAGAGGAACGGACGGATGCTCGAACTCTCTCGGCGATTGCCAACTCTTCGACCGTGGGCTGTCGACCGTTGTCGGAGAAGATACGTTTGATTTGTGCGGTGACCACCACGAGCTAGGTGTGGGCGGCCTCGACATGGTCGTGGGCGGCCTCCATCAAAGCTAAGGCCGCCGCTGCGGAACGGACAGCTTCTGTGCCGCTCTTGCCAGTTGTTATCCCAGAGGCAGATATTGCTGCCACCACCTGAGAATTAACAACGGCTGTTTGGGCTGCCTTGGCCGCCAGGTCGCAGATTGCGGCTGCGCTCATGCACCTTGTTAGCACGCGCTTGGCAGCTGCGGCCGCGCTCTCGCCGGAGTGGGTTGCCGAAGTTGCCCTCATGACAGGGGTCCACATCCCCATCTTTCACCAGCGATAATTGAACGGTGAAATGATATTTGGGGAGAGAGCTAGTGTGCTTGACTCACCGGCTGTGGACTACAGCCGGCACACCTTCTGACGTAAGCCATAGGCGTACTATACACCGAGGACGCTCCAAGATATTTTGTACTGCATCTCACATGGTTGGTGATAATAAACTGTGTGGGATCTACTTGATTTTTCAACTTGATTTTAATTACCTAATTGGGTCACACTGGCAATGGATGGTGTCCGAATTGCTAGAGCTTTTATCTGTAGTGAACATTCAACTATATGTGTGTCGTAAAAAATGGAATTATTCAGGGTTCGTTTGGATATTTTATACATTAAATTGGTTTTCTAGCCATTTCAGGTGCACAATTCAAAATTAAACTACATGCACATGCTCCGGTGCACCAACATATGTTTTAAAATCATATATGTGTCCATGGGTTTATGCTTATGTCCAATGCAAGAAATGGGGATGAATTTCGAACACCACAACACCGTGGCTCTCCAACAAACGTTGAGGTACTTTCTTTTATAATTCTAGTAAATCCAAAAACCATCTGAGTTTCACGAAACTTGGCATGCTATCATGGAAAGGTATCAACATGCTGGGGTAAAAAATATTGTCCCATTTGGGGAAGGTTGGGGTATATAAGCTTCTCACAAACCATAGCTTCTCACAACATGCCTCATGGTTACGGTAGGGAAAGTTTCACCTTTCTAGACGAAATAATATCCGTTGCCTCTTCTTGATTTCAATTTTGTTTCTAGTGTCAACATAAAACAAAATGAGTGTTGCATTAATTTTAGGAATTTTTTGGGTTTCGTTTGGACATTTTTATACATTAACTGAGTTTTTTATGCATTTATGTGCATGCTTCAAATTAGAACTATAGGCACATGCTCAAGTGCATGTAAATTGTTTGAAAAATCAAATTTGTGTCCTTGGTTGCATGCTTAGGTCCCATGAAAGAAATGGGAATGAATGTCAAACACCTTGCCACCATCACGCGGCCGCAAACATTGAGATACATGGTTTATAAATTCTTGTCGGAGTAAATGACCACGGGTAGCCTAGCCGGCTCCCCCTGGCCCTTCTAAAAAAATTACGAGCCGACCCGGCCCTCAAGAATCCAAGATGTGGGGCCGCCTCCCCCTTGCCGGCTATCTCCCAGGCCGACTATCGGAAGGCGGCCCGGCTTTAGCCCTCATGAAGAAATCCGCGGGAGGGCGGGCTCCAAGAAGCCGGCCGCAAGAAGCCGACTCCCACAAAGTGGTCAAGATCATACCCTCGAAGTCTGCATCCACATAAAGGCAATGCGACGCGGCGTGGCTATAGTAAAGCCTGCCACCCCCAAATCCCGGAGCACGCCTGGCACAGTGCGCCGTACGGGGTGGCCATGACCCATCCAGCATGGCACTGTTGCCATGTTGACCCTGTTGCCACCCACGACGGGCTGTCACCGCGGCCCACGGGCGGTGGGCCCCTTCAGGCAGAGAGACGCCCGAAGGCGGCCAGGCCTCCCCCAGTCGGCCCAAGACGGGGCCAGCTCCCCACAGCTGGCTTGCTTTATCCCTCGAAGGAGACGCCCCATTAAGGGGACAAGACGAGGCATGGCTACAACGATCGCCCGTCGGGCGGCGGCACTGTAGCCACGCTTACCTCGGCGAAGCCCTCGTCACCAGGTTTGAGGCAACAGTGAGCAGCCACCGACAAGGCCCTTGACAGTGGGGCCTGCCTGTCGACCAAGGAGCCGACAGCCGGGGGGACCCACTAGCCGGCGGGCCCCAGCAGACGGCGCAGAAGCCGGCGAGTGTAGACACAAACGGCTAGGGCCCATGCCCAACCGAACTACCATTGTACCCCCAGGGGTGGGCCTATATAAGCCCCCCGGGGCACCCATGCAAAGGGCTGATCAGAGCTAGTTTTAGACACCACGTAGAGAGGAGAGGAGAACTAGCCGTGCCCTTCTCCTTCTTCTCGCCAGACAGCTCAAGGAGCATCTTGTAGCCACAAGTTCATCTAGTGATCATGCGGAGACCCCGCAGAGCAGCAGTAGGGGTGTTATCTCCTCGGAGAGCCCTGAAGCTAGGTAAGATTCGCCGGCGTGCATGTCTTCGCCTCATCCCGCTTCCAGGCACCGGCGACGTCTTACTGGCTCCCATAATGATAGGCCACCCGTTGGCATATGTCGCACCTACCACCCGACATTTGGCGCCCACCGTGGGGCCAGGTGCACCGTCGTCCGGAGACCTGTTCTGGACGGGAACCCTCTTCCTCCCCAGCGAGCGTAGCCAGCCGGCATGCCCGATGGTGCTTGCCACGATGCGCTGCATGGCGTCGCCAACGTCTGCGCAGCGAGCGGCCTCGCCGATGTCCTTGACGAGACCCTCATCTCCGACGAGCTCGCCTCTGACGCGGGCACCGACCACCTCGTCAACCTCCTCGGCCAGCTCCACGTCTCCGGCAAGCTTGCTGTGGACTTGGAGTCTGTTGGCTCCACCAATCCGATGCCTGTCGACTCCAACACGGCCTCGCTCGACGCTTTCCCCACCAACGTCGCGATCTACAATGACCCGCTTCCCTGGGCCGATGGCTGCGACAGTGCCACCACCGAGGTGATGGTCATCGGCCACGGCGGCGCTTCTGGCGAGAATGCCCTAGACGCCCCGCATGCAGCGGTCCACGACTTGTCCATCCCCCTCCCGGCCGATGCCGACGCCGAAGCACTGGAGGCTCGCCGCCTCACCCTCCTCGCGGAGGGCCGGAAGTTGGCTTCCATGAGACGCCTCACCGAGGCCCACCAGCGCGAAGCCGACCGTGCCGCCTTTGGCACGCCGCCCCCAGGTGGGCCAAGCCGAGCCGGCGTTGTCAGACAGCGCGACGCTGCCCTCGCCGACACGCTAGGAGTCGACCGCCCAGTCCACGCCACTCCGCTCGAGAACCTCCGCGCCGCCCAGGCGGCCGTAGACGAGCTAGACAGACTGGGGGCCGAAGAACTCCCCCACATGACCAGACGCATCCAGCAACTAATCGATGCAGCCACACAGCGGCACGAAGCCGACACCCACGCGGAAAGCCCTCCCCCGCGCCGCGAGCATGGCACGACGTCCCGGACGCCGACTGCGGGTAAAACCTGCGCGCGACACGAGAAGGAGCCAGCTGCCAGCCGAAGCTGAACCCGGACCTCCATCGAGCGACATGCAGAAGACCGTCCCCGGTCCGTGGAGTGGCGGGGTGACGCGCCTCCGCCTCCGCCTTGCGGGGAGAGATATCCCACCCCACCGCCTGTCGCGCATCCGACTCTCAGCGGCCGACTAGGTCGCCGCGAAGGAGTCGGCGAGAACGACGCCCGCCATCGGATCGACCGCCTAGCGCGATCCCTGGCGCTAGAAGAAGAAGATGATGTCGGCCCGCCTTGCTTTGGCCCCCGCACCCGTGACGAGCCTTTCCCCAAAGGGTTCTCGCTCCCAAGAGACACGCCCAAGTACAACGGATCCGTGAAGCCGGAAGATTGGTTGATCGACTACTCCACAGCGGTTTGCATAGAAAACGACAACAGGCGCGTTGCCGTGAAGTACGTGCCCCTCATGCTGCAAGGCACGGCGCGGACCTGGCTCAATAGCCTCAGGCCCTACAGCATCAACAGCTGGCTAGACTTCATAGAAGCCTTCGTCCGCAACTTCACCAGCACCTACAAGCGGGCCCCCAAGCCCAGACAGCTCTCCTTGTGCGTACAAGGCCCCGCCAAATCCACCCGCGACTACTTCACGCATTGGGCCGAGCTCCGCAACTCTTGCGAAGTGGTGCACGAGGTGCAAGCCATAGAATACTTCACCGCCGGATGCCAAGAAGGCACCCTCCTTAAGCACAAGCTCCTCTGCGACGAGCCGACTACCCTCAATGAGCTTCTGGTCATAGCAGACAAGTACGCTACCGCCAACTCCTCAATGAAGACTGAACTCCGGGTAGACGCGTCCGGGAAGGTAATCAACCCGGCGCCCAAGACACCGGCTAGGGACTCCGGCCGATGCCCGTACCAGAACGACCATAAGCGCAAGGGCCCCGTGCCACTCTCCCCCACCCAGCAGGTGGCCACAGTCGATGACAAGCAGCCCGACGGGCGGCCCGCACCAAAGAACCAGAAGGGCGGCAGGCCGGCTTGGCAGCCGGCCTTCTCCTACGAGAAAACTCTCGACGCCCTGTGCAAGTTCCACAGCGGCGCAAAGCCGTCCAACCACACAACCCAGAAGTGCCACTGGCTCACCCGAATCTCCAAAGGCGAAGGGCTCGCACCGCCTCCGCCTGCTGGTCCGCCGCCTCCGGCTCCGCAGCTGCCGACCGCTCGGCCAGCAGTCGGAGCTGTGCACAATGAGTTCCCCGACGAGCATGCCGCCTATGTCGTCTTTACAAGCCAGCCCGAAGGCCGGCATAGCAGACGCCGAGAGCACCAGGAAGTCAACATGGTCGCTACCAACCCCGCCCAGCACATGCACTGGTCAGAAAAGCCTATCAGCTGGAGCCGGGCCGACCACCCAGAGGTGACGCCATCTCCCAGCTCTGATGCATTGGTTTTGGATGCCACCCTTGCAACAGACAGACGTGCCGCCCGTTTCTCCTGCGTGCTGATAGACAGCGGGAGCAGCATCAACATCCTGTACTGTGACACCCTGGAGAAGCTGAACGTCAAGACGAAGCAACTCGTGCCAACTCGGACTGTGTTCCATGGCATTGTACCTGGCCTGTCCTGCACCCCCATTGGCAAGATCAAGATTGATGTTCTCTTTGGGGACAAGGATCATTTCCGCCGAGAAGCAATCTGGTTTGAAGTGGTGGACCTGGAGATCCCCTAGCATGCATTGCTTGGCCGTCCTGCCTTGGCCAGGTTCATGGCTGTTCCCCACTATGCTTACCTCAAGATGAAGATGCCGAGCGCCAAGGGCATCATCAGCATAGTCGGCGATTACAAGAAATCTTCCGAGTGTGCTGCAGCCAGCAGCCGGCTGGCCGATTCCCTTGTGATTGCCAAAGAAAAGAAGATGTTGGACCGAGTTGTGGCCATGGCCGGCAAACACCCGGCCCTGCCCCCCGATCCCAAGGAGTGTGATGCCCAAGGATCTTTCCAGCCGGCCAAGGAGACGAAGAAGGTACCTCTTGACCCCGAGCACCCAGAAAGGTTTGCCATCATCGGGGCAAACCTAAACAGCAAATAGGAAAGCGAGCTCGCCGACTTCCTCCGTGAGAATCGGGATACCTTTGCATGGTCCCCTAAGGACATGCCGGGTGTTCCGAAGGAATTCGCCAAGCACAAGCTACACGTCCGAGAAGGCGCAAAACCAGTCAAACAACCCCTCCGCCGACTGTCGGAGGAGAAAAGAAGGATTGTGGGAGAAGAGATAGCCCGGCTTCTGGCAGCCGGCTTCATTATGGAGGTTTTCTTTCCAGAGTGGCTCGCCAACCCGGTCCTTGTGCTAAACAAGAACAACAAGTGGCGCATGTGCATAGACTACACGAGCCTCAACAAGGCCTGCCCCAAAGATCCCTTTGCCCTGCCAAGGATTGATCAAGTGATAGACTCCACGGCCGGATGCGAGCTGTTGAGTTTCTTGGATGCTTACTCAGGATACCACCAGATAAAGCTAGATCTGGCTGACCGCCTGAAGACTGCCTTCATCACGCCATTCGGAGCTTTCTGCTACCTGACTATGACATTCAGCTTAAGAAATGCCGGTGCCACTTTTCAGCGTTGCATGCAGAAGTGCCTCCTCAAGCAGCTCGGCAGAAATGCCCACGTCTACGTAGACGACATTGTGGTGAAGACAGAGAAGCGCGACACCTTGCTGGAGGACCTCAAGGAAACATTTGAGAACCTACGCCGGTTCCAGATCAAGCTCAACCCCGAGAAATGCGTGTTCGGAGTGCCAGCCGGCCAGCTCCTAGGCTTCCTGGTCTCCGAACGCGGCATCGAATGCAACCCAGTAAAGATCAAGGCCATTGAGAGAATGGAGATTCCCACCAAACTTCGAGGCGTCCAGAAGTTCACAGGGTGCTTGGCCTCCCTAAACCGCTTCATCAGCCGGCTCGGAGAGAAAGCTCTCCCCCTCTACCGCCTCATGAAGAAGACCACTCACTTCGAGTGGAACGACCAAGCCGACCAAGCTTTTCACGAGCTGAAGAAGATGCTGGCCACGCCGCCTGTCCTGGCGGCGCCGACTGAGAAAGAGCCCATGCTCCTCTACATTGCTGCAACCAGCCGGGTGGTCATTACCGTCATCGTAGTCCAGCACCTAGAAGAGGGCCGAGCCCAGTCGGTCCAGAGGCCGGTATACTATTTGAGCGAGGTGCTGTCTACCTGGAAGCAGAACTACCCGCACTACCAGAAGATGTGCTATGGCGTGTACTTCACCGCCAAGAAGCTGAAGCCCTACTTCCAAGAGCACCCCATCACGGTCGTATGCACCGCCCCGCTTGCCAAGATCATAGGCAGCCGGGATGCATCCGGTCGGGTGGCGAAATGGGCCATCGAGCTGGCCCCCTACATGATCTTCTACCAGCCTCGCACCGCCATCAAGTCCCAAGCATTGGCCGACTTCCTCGTCGACTGGGCCGAGACCCAGTACCAACCGCCAGCTCCCGACTCCACTCATTGGCGCATGCACTTCGACGGGTCCAAGATGCGCACCGGCTTGGGAGCCGGCATCATCCTCACCTCTCCCAAAGGCGACAAGCTCAGATACACGCTGCAAATTCACTTTGCCGCCTCCAACAACGTGGCCGAGTACGAGGCGCTCATACACGGGCTCCGGCTTGCCAAAGAGCTCGGCATATGCCAGATCCTATGTTACGGTGACTCGGACTTGGTAGTCCAGCAATCATCCGGCGACTAGGACGCCAAGGACGCAAATATGGCAAGCTACCGCTTCCTCGTTCAGCAGATCAGCGGGTACTTTGAAGGATGCGAGTTCCTCCACGTACCGCGAGCCGACAACGAGCCAGCTGATACTCTGGCTCAAATAGGCTCCACTCGGCAGGCAATACCAACCGGTGTCTCTCTGCAACGCCTCCTCAAGCCGTCTATCAAGCCATCTCCAGAGTCCGATTCCATCTTCGTGCCGCCTGACACCAACGTGGCCGGGTCCGGCTCGAAGAACCAAGCAGGTGACCCGGGGACTTCGATAGTCGGCCCGGGGACGTCAGTAGGCGGCTCATGGACTTCCATAGTTACACCCGACCCAGGGACTGCCACACCCGGCTCGGGGACTGCGGTAGTCGGCCTGGGGACTGCACCAACACAACAGGCGGCGGCCGACTCCAGCATTTCACCACCCAGCCCGCCCGCCCTGGTCGCAGTAGCCGTGTTGGCAATAGAAGAAGTCACAGCTCCATCATGGGCTCAGTCCATCCTCAACTTCCTAATAAACCAAGACCTGCCGGCTGACAAAACAGAGGCAAGACAAGTCCAACGCCGAGCCGGAGCATACACAATCGTCAACAAAGGGCTCATCAGGCGCAGTGTCACTGGAGTCTTCCAGCGATGCGTCGAGCAAGAGAAGGGCATTGCAATCCTCAGAGACATCCACCAAGGAGAATGCGGCCACCATGCGGCCTCAAGATCACTCATCGCGAAAGCTTTCCGCCATGGGTTCTTTTGGCCGACTGCTTTGGATGACGCCAAGGAGTTAGTTAAACATTGCAAAGGGTGCCAAGTCTTCAGCTCCAAGCAACACATGCCGGCTTCGGCACTCAAGACCGTTCCCCTCACTTGGCCCTTCACCGTTTGGGGACAGGACATGGTGGGCCCATTCAAGACGGCGCGCGGCAGCATGACACACCTGCTTGTCGCCATGGACAAATTCACCAAATGGATTGAGGCAAAGACGATCAAGAAGCTGAATGGGCCGACTGCCGTGACATTCATCACAGATATAACAACTCGCTACGGCGTGCCACACAGCATCATCACCGACAACGGCACGAATTTCGCCAAGGGAGCATTGGCACGTTTCTACGCGACGCAGGGCATCCGGTTGGACTTAGCGTCCGTTGCCCACCCGCAGTCAAACGGCCAAGTCGAGCGAGCCAACGGCCTCATCCTTTCTGGCATCAAGCCCCGACTGGTCGTACCACTGGAACGTTCGGCCGGCTGTTGGCTCGATGAGCTGCCGGCCGTCCTCTGGAGTCTGTGCACTACCCCAAACAAGTCAACCGCCTTCACTCCTTTCTTCCTCGTGTATGGTGCCGAGGCGGTCATCCCAACTGACATCGAGTTCGACTCGCCTTGGGTAACCATGTACACAGAGGCGGAGGCCAAGGAAGCACGAGAAGACGGCGTCGACCTGCCGGAAGAAGGCTGGCTGTTAGCCCTCAGCCGGTCCGCCATCTATCAGCAGGGCTTGCGCCGCTACCACAGACGGAAGGTCAAACCAAGATCTTTCCAAGAAGGCGACCTCGTGCTCCGGCTGATCCAGCGAACAGCCGGCCAGCACAAGCTCTCAGCCCCTTGGGAAGGCCCCTTCGTCATCAGCAGAGTGCTGGGAAATGACTCCTACTACCTGATCAACGCACAGAAGCCGAAGGCACGAAAGAGAGACGACTCCGGCAAAGAGTCGGAACGAGCATGGAACACCAACCTCCTCCGAAGATTTTACAGTTGAAATGTAGTATGTATCGCGCTAACTTTTGTACTAAGTACAAGATAATAGGCCCCCCGAGGAGAGCTCGGGGACTGCCATCTTTTATCTATAAATGAAGAGTATCATGCTTATGATCATGTCATTACATTCACTTTTTTCGTCCGGCACCGGGTTCGACTAGTCGGCCCGGGGACTAGCCGCCTTGAGTTATATTAGAAGTCCTACCCACGGTCAGACAAGTAGTGTGCCGGCACCCAAGCCTTCTCTTGCCAAAAGTCGCAGTTCGAAGAACCGGCTGTCCGGCTGGCAAGAGTTAAAGGCAAGAAAGGACGCCCACACGAAAAACGGCTAGGGACTAACGGACTAATATAGCAAAAGCCGGTTTTTCTCCAACCACCGACCGACTTCCATTCACCTCGCTTCAATCTAAGAAAGCTCGAGTACTTGCCTTCCCCAAATAAATAAATATAGCCGAGTTCTTCCCTAGCCACAGGCTGCAGAGCATCTGCCGGTTGGGAAGGCAGCAGCCAAGGGAAGGCGGCAAAGGAAACAGCCTAAAGATAAAAAGCATACGTGAATGGAAGCCAAACACACACACAATCATATTTACACAAAAGGCCTTCGAAAGGCCAGCATTCAACATAGTTTGAATACACCCCCAGTGGGTGGAACTGTGCAAGTTTAATAAAAATTGTTCAGAGAGTAACAAGCAGGAAAAGCAAGGACGGCAGATTAAGCCAAGGGAGCGACTAGCGAGTCGGGCAGGTCGGTAGAGACGGCAGTGCTGGCTGGAGGAGTGGCCGGCTGGCCAACCTCGGCATGATCACCACCTCCCGCAGAGGGCGCGCTAGCACGTGCCTCGTTGCTGGAGGCACGGTCAGGCTGGGGCTGGCTGGCCGCTTCACCGGCTGGGTCGACGTCTTCGCGTTCCTCTCCTTCTTCGTCTTCACCTTCATCGCTGGAAGCGATCTCCTCCGCTGAGTCCTCACCCGCTGCGGGGTCCAGCCCGAACCATTCCTCCGGCTGGGCAACGCCGTCGTAATTTATCTCAGGAGCAAAGACGCTGATGTCAGTACACTCGGCGATCGTCGAGGCACGCTGAGCGATAGCCGGCCGCACCTCCTCCATCTCCTCGTCGGCCTCGAGCTGCCAGGTGCGCAGCTGGTCCAGGTTCAGCCCGGGATACCAGGCTCGGACGAACTCCAGCGCCCACCCAGCTCCAAGCCGGGCCGCCGATGCCTTCCAGGCCTCGAAGCGGCCAACCGCAACCTCCAGCCAGTCGGCAGTCCGACTCGGGGTGCGGGGAATCGCTTCGCCTAGCCAGAGGGCGGCCAACACCTGCGCCCCGGCGCGCTGGAGGCGGCGGAGCATGCGGTGAGCCGGCTGCAGCCGGGCTTGGACCGCCAAGAGTTGCTCCTCAAGCGTCCGGCTCGCGTTCGGCGCGATTTCAGCCCCCGCCTGTCGGCGCGCCTTGCGGTGGGCCTCGATGGTCTGGGTGGCAAAGACAGAACACAAATCAGGGGGCAAGGGGCAAGCAAGGAGTAAGGAAGGCGGCTCACCATCGATTAGATCCTCAATCCGGTTGAAGCCCTCGCTCAGCGCTTGTTTTGCCTCAGCCCAGCCCGCCGCTTCGGTCTCGAACTCAGCTTTGAGGGCGTCCTCGCTGTCCTACGCCTTCTTCAGGGCCGCCTTGTGGCTCTCCTCCTAGTCAGCCAACTTCTTGGCCAGGCAGTCACGCTCCAGGACCAAGGCGTTGTACTCGGCTTCCTTGGCGCGAAGGGCGGCCTGGGCCCCGCTGAGCTGCCCCCTCTAGTCGGCATTGGCTCCTGCAAGCATGAAGACAAAGGACAAATCAATAAGAAAGAAGTCGTCAGGGATGGTCCGACCCGACTGCTCAGCAGTCGGCCTGAATCTCGGGGACTAAACCCAGTGGGTGCACTGACGTGCCCCCACAGGAGATGAACGAGACAAAGCACGCACTCCGGCTGTTGGTCAGGTCCTCGGTTTTCTGGCCCAGCTCCTGAACCTGGGAGTTGAAGGCAGCAGCGCGGAGGTTATGGTATTCCTTGAAGATCAGACATGATGCGAGGATAAGATAGCTGTCAGGACCTAGTAAGTTCCAAGCCGCCTGCTCAGCAGCCGACTCGGAACTCGGGGACTACACCCAGTGGGTGCACTGACGCGCCCCCACGGAAGAAATCAAAAAAGCAAAACAACCAAGGCCAGAAGGCTCACCTGGATGACGGCCCGCGTCGTGAGGAACTCTTGGGTATATCGCTGCAGCGAAGCGGCCTGGGCTTGAAGCCGGTTCCGGACCTCCTGGGCCGCCATGTTCAGCTCGGCCGTCCCCCTGCTGGGCGTCCACTCGGACGTGCTGGCGCTGGCCGCCTCCAGGGCCTCTGTCGTCTGGCTGGCGCCCGCAGCTCGGTGCGGCTTCGGCGCGGAGGTAGCTCCCCATGCGCGCCGGTGAAATGCCGGCTGCACCTCGAGACCGGCCCCTGCCTCCGGCTCGCCCCCGGCCGGCTGCTCTGGCGCCGTGGCTGGTTGGCCGCTTTGGCCCGCTCCAGTCGGCGCCGTCTGCGGCGCCTGCTCCATGAAGACCACGTGGTCCTCCCTCCTCTCCATCACCGGCGGGTCTTGGTCAACCTCCTCCGACGGGGGAACGGGGATGTCGGGGGCCACGACGCGGAGGGGAACGACGAGCAGTGGAGGCTGGTTGTGCGAGGCCTCCGCCTCCATCTCCTCGGCTGCTGCCTCCGCCCGGGCCTTGGCCGCCGCGTCGGCCTGCTCCTTCGCCGCCTGGGCGGTCCTTCGCTCCGCCGCCTCCCAGTCCTCCCGCACCTCCCGTGCGTTCCGCTCCGTGGCCTCCATGAGGTCGGCGCGGGGATCCACGCGGCGGGAGCCAAAGGACCCTCCAGTCGGCCCGACTACGGAGCCGCCAGGACCTCGCTCGAGGGAAAGCGGTGCCCTGCCCGGCGAGCAAAGAAAGGTTTAGAAGAGCCTCAATCAAAGAGGACAACAAAAAAATAATACAAGACATTTGACGACTTACGCCTAGATCGCCTGCGGCTGTTTCACCGCCTTGCGGAAGCGGGCTGCCTTCACGGCTGCCTCAACCCGCTTGGGCGCCACCATGGAACCCTTGGATTTCTTCGGCCGGCTGCCGAAGTAGGTCGACGCGGCCTGGTGTTTCTGCGCGCCGCAACGGGCAGCCGGCGCGGCAGACAGGCCCACGCCTTGTTGATCAAGCGCCGACTGGCGATGCGGGGCGGCTTCGACCTCGTCATCGTCCGCCCAGTCCTCGAGGCCGGCCCCGAGGCCGGCCCCGAGCCCCGCATCTCCTGCCTCGTCGGCTTCCCCCACGATGGCATCTTCCATGGCGGCCGCTCCCAGGTCTGGATCATCAACGTCGTCCACCGTGCGGTGGGGGAGGAGCTGGCGCTCTACCCCTGCGGCCCCGGCCGTCGGCGGAAGAAGAGGGTTCTGCTAAGGGCAAACCAATTGATCAGAAGTCGGCCATCATGAGGCCGGCTACAAAAAGGAAGAAAAGAAGAAAAACTTACGGCAGGCGGAGGGTTGGCGCGAGAATACGGCCCCTTTCCGTATCGCCAATCCTCGGTGAGCTTGCAGTTGGAGATGTATTTCACCATGTAAGACACCTCGGCATGAGGCATCTCCCTGGTGCTCAGCCGGCACGGGTCGAAGCGGCCGCTCATCTGGCAAATCATGTGAGGCCGGCCTTGGAGCGGAAGTACTCGGCGCTCCACGAAGGCGGCCACCAGGTCGGCACCGGTCAGGCCCTCCGACTGGATCATCACCCGGAGCCGGGAGACGGCTGCGTTCCCGGCCTGAGACAACGACCTGGCCCGGTAGCTCCATGAGGGTTGCCTCCCAGCCGGCGGGCCGGCTACGTAAGCCGGAAGGTTGACGAAGTCGCCTTGCTGGGCGACGTTCTTCACGTAAAAATAGGACTTCTGCCAGAGCTTCACCGACTGGATCAACGGGATGGGCAGGAACGGATTGTTCTCGCCCGTCCGCCTAATGGAAATGAAGGCTCCGCAGGGGGCGGGCACGCCCACGACAACGGTGCCGAGCTTGCTCTGGAAGAATTCTCCCCAGAGCTCGAGAGTGGGGAGAACCCCAAGAAAGCCCTCGCACAAGGTGACGAAAGCCAACAGCAGCATCACCGCGTTGGGCGTGAGGTGATGCGGCTGGAGGTGGTAAAATTCAAGAAATGCGCGAAGGAATCCGCTCGCCGGGAGGCCGAAGCCGCGCAGGCAGTGCGAGCGGAAGATTACCCGCTCGCCCTCCTCCGGTGCCGGCGAAATCTCCCTCGCCGGCGCACGATGAACCCGCACGTAGTTCTCGCCCGGCAGACGCTGCGTCCGGTGGAGGAACTCAACTTGGTCATCGTGGACGTTGGAGCCATCGCACGAGCTCGACAACGCCATGGGAATGACGCGGAGAGGAACAAGACGATGCGATGGCGCAGACGCGCTC
Source organism: Triticum urartu (assembly GCF_003073215.2). Taxonomy (NCBI): domain Eukaryota; kingdom Viridiplantae; phylum Streptophyta; class Magnoliopsida; order Poales; family Poaceae; genus Triticum; species Triticum urartu. The sequence continues at coordinate 252,822,096 of NC_053027.1, read as the reverse complement.
GACCCCGCTACGGCGGGACCAAAGGAACCAAGAGGTCCGACAGTGGAGCGGCGCGGCAATGGGTCGCTGCGGCGGCGAAGGGAAGAAGAAGGAAGGTGAGAAGGGGCGGGGCGAGGGAGAGCGTGCGAGCCCCTGCCGCTACCCCTCCTCCCCCTACTTATAGACCCGCGCGGCGGAGCCGAGGAGGCGTGGTGTGGGGGAACGTGGGATCAACTGCGCCCACTCCCCCACGTCCCGTGATTATTGCGCCCTGATGGCGTAATAAAACCGTCGCGGGAAGGCAAGCGGTCCATTGTGGGCCGCAGAAGATCCGCACTCGGGCCGAGGCCTAGGAGTGGCGGGCCCGGGCCTGCGGCGGCGTCCCATCGCACGCGTGCGTTGGCAGGTTTTCCTTGCCATGTGGCCCGCGGGATGGCGCACGGTCAGCTCGCAAGCCGACCCACGTTCCCGCCTACAAGAAACGGAGCTTTCCGAAGACGGCGCGCATAAGCAAAGCCGGCTCCTCAGGATAGGAAGCTCACCAAGCTTCTCGTCCCTTTGTCAGCCTCGAAGCTCGATCAGCTTCGGGGACTACTGTCGGAGTAAATGACCATGGGTAGCCTAGAAGGCTCCCCCTGGCCCTTCTGAAAAAATTACGAGCCGATCCGGCCCTCAAGAAACCAAGTCCCCCTTGCCGGCTGTCTCCCAGGCCGACTATCGGAAGGCGGCCCGGCTTTAGCCCTCATGAAGAAAGCCACGGGAGGGCCGGCTCCAAGAAGCCGGCCGCAAGAAGCCGACTCCCACAAAGCGGTCAAGATCGTACCCTCGAAGTCTGCAACCACATAACGGCGATGCGACGGGGTGTGGCTACAGTAAAGCCTGCCACCCCGAATCCCAGAGCACGCCTGGCACAGTGCGCCGTACGGGGTGGCCATGACCCGTCCAGCGCGGCACTGTTGCCATGTTGACCCTGATGCCACCCACGACGGGCTGTCAGCGCGGCCCACAGGCGGTGGGCCCCTTCAGGCAGAGAGACGCCCGAAGGCGGCCAGGCCTCCCCAAGTCGGCCCAAGACGGGGCCAGCTCCCCACAGCCGGCTTGCTTCCTACCTCGAAGGAGACGCCCCATTAAGGGGACAAGACAAGGCGTGGCTACAGCGATCACCCGCCGGGCGGCGGCACTGTAGCCACGCTTACCTCGGCGAAGCCCTCGTCACCAGGTTTGAGGCAACATTGACCAGCCACCGAAAAGGCCCTTGATAGTGGGGCCTGCCTGTCGACCAAGGAGCCGGCAGCCGGCGGGACCCACTAACCGGCGGGCCCCATCAGCCGGTGCAGAAGCCGGCGAGCGTAGACATAGACGGCTAGGGCCCATGCCCAACCGGATTACCATTGTACCCCCGGGGGGTGGGCCTATATAAGCCCCCCGGGGAACCCATGCAAAGGGTTGATCAGAGCTAGTCTTAGACACCACATAGAGAGGAGAGGAGAACTAGCCGTGCCCTTCTCCTTCTTCTCGCCAGAAAGCTCAAGGAGCATCTTGTAGCCACACGTTCATCTAGTGATCATGCGGAGACCCCGCAGAGCAGCAGTGGGGGTGTTATATCCTCGGAGAGCCCTGAAGCTGGGTAAGATTCGCCGGCGTGCATGTCTTCGCCTCATCCCGCTTCCAGGCACCGGCGACATCTTACTGGCTCCCACAATGATAAGCCACCCATTGGCATATGTCGCACCTACCACCCGACAATTCTAGTATCCAAAACTCGTCTGAAGTTCATGAAACTTGACATGCTATCATGGAGTGGCGTCAACTTGTTGTGGTAAAAAAATTGTCCCATTTGGGGAAGGTTTGGGTATAAGGTTCTCGCAAACCAGAGCTTCTCACAACAAGCTTGATGGTTTTGGGAGGGAACGTGCCACCCTTGGGGACGAAACGATAAATGTTTCCTCTTCTTGCTTTCAAAGTTTTGGTAGTGTCAACATAGAACGACAGGAGTGTTGTGTCAGTTTTCGTGATTTTTCGGGGTTTGCTTGGACATTTTTATACATTAATTGGGTTTTCTAGGCATTTTATGTGCATAATTCAAATTTGAACTACATGCACAATCTCCAATGCAGAAAAATGGGTTGACATATGAAATGTGTGTCCTTGGGTGCATGCCTAGGTCCCATGCGAGAAATGGGAATGAATTTCAAACACCGGGGTATTGTTGATTGCTGGCAAAACATTGAGATACTTTGTTTTGAAATTCTAGTAAATCCAAAACTTGTCTGAAATTCATGAAACTGGGCATGCTATCCTGGAATGGCACCCGACATGCTGTGGTATTTTTCTTGTCCATTTTGAGAGAAGGCGCACTTGAATAACAGCCAAAAAAGGCATTTCGAAAATATAGGTGCCACTTTAATATCTCAAACATTTGTATAATTCAAATCGTGTGTGTTTTGTTAACCATTCACGTGACGCCACGTGTCGTGGTTTTAATACCTGTAGGAGGTGACGTGCAGACAGTTGCTTGACTGAACGGGAGGCGTGCGAGCGTAGTCTGGTGTGCAGGCTGACCAAGAGGTGTTAAAGTTGTCCTCTAATGCGCAGGCTCATCAGGAAGCGTGCGAGCTGTACGCTGCACAGGCTCACTGGGAAGCGAGCCCTTTGACTTCCATGGCCACCCACCTTGCTTGCATCCTCTCCATTAATGGTGCTCGAGCCACTGTTTAATACACGCGGCCATATTGTTTGCCTCCCATTCCCCTCCCTCCCGCAGACCTCCACTAACACCATGGCGCAGAAGGACCATCTGCCACTAGTCTTCAAGTTTGGTGAAGTCGACTCCGAGCCGGAGCATATAGAAAATAAGGAAGAATGGGGCCTCATGGACATGACCCTGAACGTGCTGGCCGCGGCGGTTGCTGCCCTCGCTCCCGTCCCAGATCCCATCCCCGCGCCCGCTCCACCGACCATCCCCGTAGCATTGACGGGCTGGTCACCGAGCACTATCGCAAAGCTGGAAGCCGCGGGCGTCAGCGAGCTCTCGACAAACCCGCGCGAGCCCGTGTACATGCCAACGCCAGCGCCCGTGCCGGTGCATGCCCCTCCACCCACCGCGGCGCCGATCCCCGTGTGTTTGGCTACACACACCGTGCCCGTGCCCGTGTCCGCGCCCCCCCAGAAGCACGGGATGCCGTTGTCGAATGCTACCTCTCAGTGCCGCCAGTTGCCATCCTCCCGCGTCCCGCCCATCGATCGTGCGACGACATGATGTTTGATTTCCATGTGAAGAACTTTTTGTGATGCCTTGAAGATTTCAACAATGGCGTCCCGGAGGACGACAACGACAATGACGGTGTGGCACGCTGCCTCCGCCGCCGCCGGAAATAGTTTTTTGGGGTTTAATACTGTATCTCGATCAGATGAATATAAATTTGCAGTGTGATTGAATTAAAGATATGGTTTGAACAAACTTGCATTTCTCTCTCTTAATGTACAGACTTATCAAATGATTTTATTTTGAAAAAAAGTCAATGGTTTTTAAATATAAAACTCTCATCACAAACGTTTTAGTTAGAACACTCGTATGCAAACCGAGAGCTTCCCTAGGAAGCCAAGGGATATTGTGCCAAGAATCATTTGTGCAACTCTTGATCGCAAACGTTTTAGATAGAACACCTGTATGCAAAGCGAGTGCTATGATCTTTCCCCTTATGTCAAGGGAAAATTCGCCGTGTAGGATTTCTCCATCTCTTCAATGCAAATGATTTAGATTGAATATGGTATGGAGAGCCAGACTTCGGCGCTAAGCCAGGAGAAAATATGCTGAGCAGGATTTGTGCATCCCTTCAACGCAAATGGTTGTTTTGGATGACCCATGTGGAACCACGTACAGACAATTTCGTAAGATTTGCATCTGTCATATTGGGTATATTGACATTTGTCAAACTATAAAGATTGACATTTGTTGATCTAGTAACATTACCATTTTTCAACCTTGTAACATTGCGATTTGTCAAATATGTAGCTAAAAATCACTAGCACTATCTAATTTTTGCAACTAAAATTCAGTAATTAAGCATTGATTTGATTCATAGATTAAGTGGTCATTCTTTATACAAACAGTTCAACTCGACAGCTGAACCGACCAAACTTTTCCCTTGTTGTTGCCAACCACGTACTAAAATAGCTAGTTCAACTATATATACTAGCTATTTTTAAGTACGTTGTACAGTTCCACTACATCTATAGTCAGATGAACTGAACAAAATTGCCCCTAAATACTACTACTACGGAGGGGCTTTATTCTACTTCCGGTAGCCTATCCTCTACCGAGCACGCTCAGTAGGAGCAGGGGATGAAGAGCCTACTAACGAGATGGACAACTGCAATACAGTGCCTACCGCTGCTGCACCTTCAGCGACTCTCACCTCGAACGCCCTCTACCACTCCAGATGACCCCTCTCGAAGCGGTGGTTCTCCTTTTAGATCTCCCGATTCCTCGCCTCTGAGGCAGTGTGTGTCGCGGCCACGGCAGTGGTAAGGCTCTTTGTGTGCTCGACGAGGTGCTCCTCGTCCTCCCACAGGAACTCGGTGTAGCACGCTAGGTCGCTGACGCACGTGCGGGCCTCCACCTCCGCCTCCCACAATCTTGATATAAAGGGGGTAATACTTCAAGGTAGAACAGAACAAAAGCTGGATTGGAATTTTGATCCACGGAGCACAATTACTTTGACCCAATCCTAGAAATGGACAAGGTACTGGAGTTCGTTTCTCCTAGTCATTCCAGAATAGAATGTCTTGACGGACCACAAGAATAATAGGCATCGATAACATGAATGCACAACTATTCTTGACCAACAATTGATAGACAAAGGTCAGAATACAACTAAAGAGAGACAACTCAAAAGAATATATGTTTTTCTGAGTTGTGGATGCATAGATTAGTATGTCGAGCAAAGCTCAACATTTCTTCTGGATAACCCATGCGGAAAGGGTAGAACTGGCAGTTGCACAATATAGAATGGAGAACTCATCAAGAGCACTCTGGTTGTGATCTTTGGTTCAAAAGAACTTCTGCCGTAAGCAATTCACGGTATTTGGAAGAAGGAAATACCACGGACCTCGAGGATTATCGCAAAGGTTACTAATATCCTAAAGGAACTAGAAAACACTATCAATAGGAGGTGAGTGGAGTGAATCTCGGGTTCAAAACCCAGGAATAGAATACCTACTAACTAATAACATCACGGGATGCTTTCGAGAAGGATGGCCAGAATCATCACACTGGGAGAACCAAACATGGCTAGATTACTAACTCTAAGATACCCTAGTGTCATAATAACAACTCCAACATATATGTCGAGGCAATAGAGTACCTCAACTCCCCGATTAGTGTGCTTAATCTGTCCCAAAAATACAACGGGAACATGGAGGAAAGATTTGCAAGTGCATCAGACTATTTAGAAACCTGGGATGACTCGGACATCATAACAACTGTAAATGCTCAAAAAGATTTGAGACATCCTGCAAAATGGTGGCATAACCACTCAACATCACAATATCAAGATTCTGAGGCCAGCTATGAACATATGGAAGTAGTAGGAACTGAACTGAGGCTTGAACTCAACAATCCTAGGCAACTACGGTTTAGTAACACGTCATCCTGAGAGATAGAAGAGAAGCCTAGTTCTTAACCCCGTAGAAAAGATAAGATGACTCAGATCAGAAGGTCATGATGATAAGGAGTAAAAAGAGCCTTACGTTCCCATCCACAATCAATTCCCTTATATAACTAAAGCATTTCTAGACTCAACTTCGACCAGCTTGGCTTGGTAATCCTACAGGTAGTCAGGCTCTGACACCAAAGCTGTCAGGTCCTTGATTCTAAATCACACCGCTCTAGCCTGTAACACCTCATATCACTTTGCAGCCTCACGCGCGGTATCCCCACGGGTGTCTCCTTACCATGGCCCGGGACCATTTGCGCCTTTTGGCTCACGTATATGATAGTGTCGCTAGCATCCATATGACAGAGAACCCGGGCCGACATGACTAGTCGTGAACCCAAAGTGGCACTAACTTACGGGGACAGGCATACATGAATCAACATTGAGCATTTCGGTCTGTAGCGTGTTACTCCGGGCTGTAGCAACTGGGCTAACAGGACTCCGGGAACCCAGGCTTTAGCAGGCTAGTAGGACTCCGAATGTCACCGCGTGACATTTCCCTGAAGGGACAGACACAGGAACAAAGTGAATCACATGTCGGCCAGTCTAAGTGTTCCGGAGCAGTAGTGCTGGGCTAGCAGGACTCCGGTGAACCGGGCTGTAGCGGACTACTATGGCTCATGGAAGCACAAGACTACATTTCCCCATAAGAGAGGTTACCAAGGATAAACAACTAGGTTGTCGGATCCCACACATACTAAGCATTTCAAACATACACACAATATGCTCGATATGTGTAAATACAACATGGCATCACAACAAAACTCTACGACTTAAAGTATTATTCATTAGGCTTCGGGGAGCGAGATATTACAAACATTGGTCTCATGACCCAACATTCAGAGCATACAAGTCAAAGCACACGCGGAAGCTTAACATGTCTGAGTACAGACATCTACAACTGAAAAAGGCCGAGAAGCCTGACTATCTACCAGATCCTGTCGAGGGCACAAGATCGTAGCTGATGTATCAAGCTAAATGGCGAAGTCCAAGCGGAACTACTAGTGAGACTGAAGTCTCTCTGCAAAAACATAAAATAAGCAAATGTGAGTACAAATGTACCCAGCAAGACTTACATCAGAACTAACTACATATGCATCGGTATCAACAAAGGGGTGGTGGAGTTTGACTGCAGCAAGCCAGCTTTGACTCGGTGGCAATCCTGAACTACGGCTGCAAGTAACACTTTTAAGGTTGCGCACACGAGTCCACATATTCACCATATCAATACTCCACTATGGATCCGCTCCTGTCTCCCTACGAGAACGCCATCCATAGCACTCACGCTTATCTTGTGCATTTTAGAGTATCCACTTTCACTTGTCTATGAACTATGCAAGGGGTCCAAGTTTCCAGATCCGAGGAATCCGGCTATTCGAATAGATAATGATAACCCTGCAGGGGTGTACTTCTTCACACACGCTCTCACCACTTATCGCCCTGTACACGTCATGTACCTCGGCAACCTTCAAGCGGAAGCCGGGCGAGGGTGTCAGCCATGACCTGACTAACCACACAAGTCTCTCGTCCAGGTTTATCGCCTATTCGGGTTCCATCCGCAAGGAGATCCGGCCGGGGTGTCGCTCATGGCCCCAAACGATGTGTGTAGGGTTCCCAAGCCCACCATCCGTAGCACTCACGCTTATCTTGCGTATTTTAGTGTATCCACTTTCACTTGTCTATGAACTATGCAAGGGGTCCTAGTTTCCATATCCGAGGAATCCGGCTATTCGAATAGATAATGATAACCCTGTAGGGGTGTACTTATTCACACACACTCTGGCCACTTATCGCCCTGTACACTTCATGTACCTCGGCAACCTTCAAGCGGAAGCCGAGCGAGGGTGTCGGCCACGACCTGACTAACCACACAAGTCTCTCGTCAAGGTTTATCGCCTATTCGGATTCCATCCGCAAGGAGATCCGGCCGGGGTGTCGCTCACTGCCCCAAACGATGTGTGCAGGGTTGCCAAGCCCACCATCCGGGTGCCACTTGGTACACCATGCCACTTTGCCTAGTCTGTCCCAAGCCCACCTGTACCGGGTGCCACTTGGTAGACTACTAACACTACCTACAAACACCAGAAACTAGTTGCAACTCCTGGACAGAGATCGAGTTGATTAATAAGCCGAGAGGGGCCGAGTTACCGGAACCCAATGTGTGGTAGTAACTGTTCATGGATCACAAACACAAAACTCAGTTCCTGAGAACGGCTGCAATGAGACAACCCACCATGTACTCCAACATGGCCTCTCACCGCTACCTTTACCAAATCGTGTTCACACACTTAGCTCTCAACAGTAGGACATGTTCACCATGTTCCAATTCATTCCTAATGAATCATACCTGACTCAACTCCTAGCAGTAGCAGGCATGACAACAAGCATGAATGAGTAGGCACATCAGGGCTCAAACAATTCCTACTCATGCTAGTGGGTTTCATCTATTTACTGTGGCAATGACAGGTCATGCAGAGGAAAGGGGTTCAACTACCGCAGCATGTAAAAATTGAATCGTTGTTGCCTAATGCAGTAAAAGAGAGCAGGAGTGAGAGAGTGGGATTGTATCGGAATGAACAAGGGGGTTTTGCTTGTCTGGCACTTCTGAAGATAATATAGTTCTTCATCGGTGTCATTGATCACGTCGTCGGAAACATCGTCTACTAAGAGGGAACAACCACCAGAAAACACAAAAGAAACAACATTCACTGCAATGCATAATCAAATGAATGGCATGTCTTGTTAAGGAACTGAATTGACCTAATGCAGCAGTAAGCCAAGTTAATTGAAGTGGAATTCAAACATGGTTAAACTCCAACTCCAAATGCTAGTTCATAAATTGCCCTAATCATGATTTATCCTATTCAGTGAGGTTAACTTGTTCAAATATGCATGAAAGTACCATAAATAGATTCTTCATATTTTTCTGATCATTTTTCATATATAAATTATTTCATTTGGAGTTATGTTTGATTTTCTATGATTTTTAGAAGTTTATACTATTTTCTGGAATTTTCTGAAAAAACTTATATCCAGAAAATGCTTTACTGCGTCAGCATGACCTCATAGTGAGGTCAGCAGGTCAACGGGTCGGTCCAGGTCAAACCTGACGTGTGGGGCCCATTGGTCAGTCCAACAGTTAGTTAATTAACTAATTCAGGTTAGTTCAAGTGCTAAGCTAGGTTAGTTAGCAGGCCGGGGCCCACATGTCAGTGAGTAAGGGGGTTAATTAGCGGGGTCATCAGCGGCTAATGATGTGCCACATGACCAACCACCGAAGTTGGACTCCGACGACCTCACAGTGCGGCGGTGGCTCGCCGCAATCGCGCTGTGGGCGTCGGTTGGACGTGCCGAGACACCGGGCGATAGCCCTTGCTCCTGCGCATCTAGCGGAGGCAGCAACAGGTCACGGGGTCACCGGAATCGACGCCGGTGACGAGCCAAGCACCGGCCGGAGCTATGGCGTAATCAGGTTGGAGCTAGGGGCACGTGGGGAGAAGCTGGTGCTGGCTACGGGCTCCTGGAGACGCATTGATCGCGATGGTGTGCTCGGCTTCGAGCTACAATGGCTCCAGCCATGGCGGTGACGAGGCACGGCGGCGGCGAGCTTCGGCCGTGGTGGTTAGTTGGGCTAGATGAGGAAATCGACAGAGGGGAGAGAGGGTTTGGGAGCAGGAGCTCACAGTGAGTCGAACGGGAGGGTCAGCGAGCTCGAGGAGGCACCGGAGGCAGCAAATCGATGGCGACGATCTTCAGTGGCCGACGAGGGGAACGGTGGTGTAGGCGGCATCTAGGGGCTTCCAGCATCGGGCGGCTCGGTGAGGATGAGGAGAGGGACTCGGCGGAGCTCGTGGGCAGCTCCAGGGCCGAGGGAGAGGCGATGGCCGCGATGATGCTCATCGGCGGCGGCGGGCGCGTTCGGTGAGGAGAACAGAGGAGGGGGAATGCGTTCGGGGGAAAGAGGGACGAACGAGGGGTTCGAGGTGGCGCCGAGGAGAGGACGCGAGGCGTCGCGGTGGCCAGGCGATGCAGGCAGGCAACCTGGTGGCGTGGCGCCCGTGGGTGCGCCGTGCGCAGTCCCTCCTCTGCCTACTGGCAGAGGTTAGGGATGACTGGCACCGAGCCAGGTGGGCTGGGCCAGCACAGGTGAGGCCCAGGTAGGCTTTTCTCTCTCTCTCTCTCTTTATTCTGTTTTTGTTTTTCTATTTTTTTGCAGTTTGTTTGTGATTTAGTTTTAACACCAAATCAACTTTAAACTTCATGAAAATAATTGTGATAGCTAAGTGGACTTATCCAAAGCCACACAACAATTTTCAGAATTATTTAACATATATTTATTATATAATAAATATATATCCAATTCAAATAGTTATTCAATTAATTTCAAATTCCCAAAACAAATATTTCTGAGACTCCAAAAATATTGGTTTGAATTTTACCTCTTGCCAATATTTTTACAGAATAACAGGAACATTTCCTTGGACTCATTTGAAAAGATTTTCAATGTTGATTATTTCTGAAGTGATTTCTGAGGGTTTCAATTAACCTCAATTCAACTTTCAGAATTTAGACATGATGCATGGATGATCTCTTATGCAACTATTGCAAACAATTCTAGGGCTATGACAACTCACCCCCAGTAAACAAGAATCTCGTCCCGAGATTCAAGACGTGAGGTAAGAAGACAGAGGGGACACAAAGCCGACACGATCTTCATGATCCAAATGCGCTTCTCGGAGATGTTGATTCATTGATCCAATTAATCTTGGTGTCTTTGCTTTCGAGATCTTCATCGAACATGATGATGACAGAAAGAGACTCTACCGAAATCGATCTTCTCGAAGATCGAACAACTCACGATCAACTTATGGGGTGAGATGTAGGAACATCTCTCGAGCTGAGACACAAAACACATATCGAGAGGGAAGGAAAGAAACAAATGACGAGGTCTCAATTTGGCAGGCTACAATTCACACTTGACTAAGATGGAGCATGAATTTCAATGTAGCAAGGAGATAATTGCCATGATTTCCTAACGTGATACCTTAAGGAAGGTGACTCATAGAATATCCCTTAAGTGGCAAAAAGAATTACTTTTGATATAGAGATCATTGAGACTCTTTATACCAGCCTAAGGCAATCTCAATCAATCATTTGAAGGAGTCGGAAAAGGATGGCATACTCACACTAGAATGGATGATGTTGACTACTTTGTTGAAGACAACACAATGGATGATTTCTTCTTATCATCGAGAAAGGATAGGGCCTAGGGTAAGCCCACTTTTGAGGATGATCCTGAATAAAAAATTACTGAGAAGGCAGACCATAGTAAAATGGCACAATGGCGGGTGCAAGCTGGGAACAAAATACAAATGCTAGAAATGATTCTAGTAACTGGGAAAAACTCAAAGTGATTCCACTGTTTGAGTAGTTATAGAATAACCGAAGAAACTAAGAGCACAAGAATCCCCAAGGAACAACTCCTAAAATAAGTTGCACTAAATCCTCATGGAGAAGATGGTCAAATAGCTCAATCAAGTTACTACAATGATAGACCTTCCGGCTAGGTGTGTCGGCGAGAACATCAGCCTGGTCGGGGCCTACATCATTGATCATGGAGAAGTTCCAACCATCATATCTGCCTGAGATTCAGATCTGGTTGGTAACACGATATTCCAGACTCATCAAGTCTAGAAAGAAAATGAAAGTTTGCAACACAAATCGACGAGATGACGTTGCGAGATTCTCAGGGAATGAACTACGATAGCAAGCTCCAAAACATGAGGTGGTTCTGCTACACACATGTGAACACGTTGTTCCAGACAAGCATGACCACATAGTAGTCTTATAATAAAACACAACCGAGTTCAGCTGGGGAACCATCATTGTGGATAACGAAGTCCTTGCATAAGTCATGATTAGCTCTTAAGAAGGAACTTCTTCTCCTTGAAAAAATCAATCAGTGGCTTGGTGTGCTAGGAACACATACAGAATGGAGGCGGCCAACCTATCAAACCATAGAGTACTTCACACATATGCGTGACTAACTTGGGATGATTCCAGAGGAAACAAAAACAATCTTTCTCGAACTCACCGCGACAGCTTGCACCAAATCACATGAATTCGAAGAAGTCACTTCTTCCATCCAAGCAAAACTTCATGAACGGAACATGAAGGAATTGCTTACAAAGTTTTCCACACTAGGTTGATGTTCAACATGAATCATGGGGGAGACAAAATGTTGTTGATGGGCACAACAGCTCATCGGAATTTCCATATCACTGGACTTCCACCATCATGTGAACACGGTGATAGGATTGGTCAGACCAAAAGATGTAATGGTGTATGCTCGAAGAAACAACCACGAGTAAGACAACATTACGAATATCGTTGGTTCTGATTTGATTTGAGGATAGCCCATAGTCGAATCACAGATTGGATAAGATGATAGGTCCATTAACTGATCATGAGGATCAATCGATGAAAATACCATATTTCTTCAGCACACATACCAGATATCCCTTAAAATGAACTAAGTTGGACAAGCTTTTATCTTCCAACTCTCCAAGTTGTTGTTTAGCTTAACCAACTAGCTCAGGGGTATCCAACACAGTTTCTTGGAGAAAGGGGTGGTTTATAAGAAACCAACTTGATCATGAACTCAACATAGCGGTCAGGTGACAACCTGGTGATACTTCCGTGAAGATATCCGGAAAATCACGAGCCACCGATATGACTCTAAGCTCGAGAACAATCTTTCTTTTCAGGGCAAGACGATATGATCGAAAGAGTGAGGGATTGACAAAATCCCAACTCATGGATCGAAGAGTGCACCAGAAATAAGGACTAGGTAGCACGATCAATCTTAGGATGATGATTCATTAACCAACATGCTAGGAATGAGAATACTGTCCATTAACTACCAAGCAACAGAGTTGCTAGGAGTATTGATTTCACAGATCACGATTCACATGTCGTCATTCCGGTTATAATAACACAGGAACCGAGGAATGAACAATGATGGCAAGAAGTACCACTGCATCAAGAATTCATAAGATATGGTGCAATTCTGATGACAATCTTGATATAAAGGGGGTAATACTTCAAGGTAGAACAGAACAAAAGCTGGATTGGCATTTTGATCCGTGGAGCACAACTACTTTGACCCAATCCTAGAAATGGACAAGGTACTGGAGTTTGTTTCTCCTAGTCATTCCAGAATAAAATGGCTTGACGGACCACAAGAATAATAGGCATCGATAACATGAATGCACAACTATTCTTGACCAACAATTGATAGACAAAGGTCAGAATACAACTAAAGAGAGACAACTCAAAAGAATATATGTTTTTCTGAGTTGTGGATGCATAGATTAGTATGTCGAGCGAAGCTCAACAGTTCTTCCGGATAACCCATGCGGAAAGGGTAGAACTGGCAGATTCACAATATAGAATGGAGAACTCATCAAGAGCACTCTGGTTGTGATCTTTGGTTCAAAAGAACTTCTGCCATAAGCAGTTCATGGTATTTGGAAGAAGGAAATACAATAAACCTCGAGGATTATCGCAAAGGTTACTAATATCCTAAAGAAACTAGCAAACACTATCAACAGGAGGTGAGTGGAGTGAATCTCGGGTTCAAAACCTAGGAATAGAATACCTACTAACTAATAGCATCACGGGATGCTTTTGAGAATGATGGCCAGAATCATCACATTAGGAGCACCAAACATGGCTAGATTACTAACTCTAAGATACCCTAGTGTCATAATAACAACTCCAACATATATGTCGACGTAATAGAGTACCTCAACTCACCGATTAGTGTGCTTAATCTGGCCCAAAAATACAACGGGAACATGGAGGAAAGATTTGCAAGTGCATCAGACTATTTAGAAACCTGGGATGACTTGGACATCATAACGGCTGTAAATGCTCAAAAAGATTTGAGATATCCTGCAAAATGGTGGCATAACCACTCAACATCACAATATCAAGATTCTGAGGCCAGCTATGAACATATGGAAGTAGTAGGAACTGAACTGAGGCTTGAACTCAACAATCCTAGGCAACTACGGTTTAGTAACACGTCATCCTGAGAGATAGAAGAGAAGCCTAGTTCTTAACCCCGCAGAAAAGATAAGATGACTCAGATCAGAAGGTCATGAGGATAATGAGTAAAAAGAGCCTTACGTTCCCATCCACAATCAATTCCCTTATATAACCAAAGCATTTCTAGACTCAACCTCGACCAGCTTGGCTTGGTAATCCTACAGGCAGTCAGGCTCTAATACCAAAGCTGTTAGGACCTCGATTCTAAGTCACACCGATCAAGCCTGTAACACCTCATATCACTTTGCGGCCTCACGCACGGTATCCCCACGGGTGTCGCCTTACCATGGCCCGGGACCATTTGCACCTTTTGGCTCACGTATATGATAGTATCGCTAGCATCCATATGACAGAGAACCCGGGCCGACATGACTAGTCGTGAACCCAAAGTGGCACTAACTTACGGGGAGATGCATACATGAATCAACATCGAGCATGTCGGTCAGCAGCGTGTGACTCCGGGTTGTAGCAACTCAGCTAACAGGACTCTGGGAACCCGGGCTGTAGCAGGCTAGCAGGACTCCGGATGTCACCGCGTGACATTTTCCCGAAGGGACAGACACAGGAACGAAGTGAATCACATGCCGGCCAGTCTAAGTGTTCCGGAGCAGTAGTGCTGGGCTAGCAGGACTCCGGTGAACCGGGCTGTAGCGGACTACTATGGCTCATGGAAGCACAAGACTACATTTCCCCATAAGAGAGGCTACCAAGGATAAACAACTAGCTTGTCGGATCCCACACATACCAAGCATTTCAATCACACACACAATATGCTCGATATGTGTAAATACAACATGGCATCACAACAAAACTCTATGACTCAAAGTATTATTCATTAGGCTCCGAGGAGCGAGATATTATAAACATTGGTCTCATGACCCAACAATCAGAGCATACAAGTCAAAGCACACGCGGAAGCTTAACATGTCTGAGTACAGACATCTACAACTGAAAAATGCTGAGAAGCCTGACTATCTACAAGATCCTGTCGAGGGCACAAGATCATAGCTGAGGTATCAAGCTAAACGTCGAAGTCCAAGCGGAACTACTAGTGAGACTGAAGTCTCTCTGCAAAAACATAAAATAAGCAAATGTGAGTACAAATGTACACAGCAAGAATTACATCAGAACTAACTACATATGCATCGGTATCAACAAAGGGGTGGTGGAGTTTGACTGAAGCAAGCTAGCTTTGACTCGGTGGCTGTCCTGAACTATGACTGCAAGTAACACTTCTGAGGTGGCGCACACGAGTCCACATATTCACCATATTAATACTCCACTATGGATCCGCTCCCGTCTCCCTACGAGAATGCCATCCGTAGCACTCACGCTTATCTTGCGTATTTTAGTGTATCCACTTTCACTTGTCTATGAACTATGCAAGGGGTCCTAGTTTCCATATCCGAGGAATCCGGCTATTCAAATAGATAATCATAAGCCTGCAGGGGTGTACTTCTTCACACACGCTCTCGCCACTTATCGCCCTGTACACGTCATGTACCTCGGCAACCTTCAAGCGGAAGCCGGGCGAGGGTGTCGGCCATGACCTGACTAACCACACAAGTCTCTCGTCGAGGTTTATCGCCTATTCGGGTTCCATCCGCAAGGAGATCCGGCCGGGGTGTTGCTCACGGCACCAAACGATGTGTGCAGGGTTGCCAAGCCCACCATCCGGGTGCCACTTGGTACACCGTGCCACTGTGCCTAGTCTGTCCCAAGCCCACCTGTACCGGGTGCCACTTGGTAGACTACTAACACTACCTACAAACACCAGAAACTAGTTGCAACTCCTGGACAGAGATCGAGTTGATTAATAAGCCGAGAGGGGCCGAATTACCGGAACCCAATGTGTGGTAGTAACTGTTCATGGATCACAAACACAGAACTCAGTTCCTAAGAACGACTGCAATGAGACAACCCACCATGTACTCCAACATGGCCTCTCACCGCTACCTTTACCTAATCGTGTTCACACACTTAGCTCTCCACAGTAGGACATGTTCACCACGTTCCAATTCATTCCCGATGAATCATACCTGACTCAACTCTAAGCAGTAGCAGGCATGACAACAAGCATGAATGAGTAGGCACATCAGGGCTCAAACAATTCCTACTCATGCTAGTGGGTTTCATCTATTTACTGTGGCAATGACAGGTCATGCAAAGGAAAGGGGTTCAACTACCGTGGCATGTAACAGTTGAATCGTTGTTGTCCTAATGTAGTAAAAGAGAGCAGGAGCAAGAGAGTGGGATTGTATCAGAATGAACAAGGGGGTTTTGCTTGCCTGACACTTCTGAAGATAATATAGTTCTTCATCGGTGTCATTGATCACGTCGTTGGAAACATCGTCTACTAAGAGGGAACAACCACCGGAAAACACAAAAGAAACAACTTTCACTGCAATGCACAATCAAATGAATGACATGTCATGTTAAGGAACTGAATTGACCTAATGCAGTAGTAAGCCAAGTTAATTGAAGTGCAATTCCAACAGGGTTAAACTCCAACTCCAAATGCTAGTTCATAAATTTCCCTAGTCATGATTTATCCTATTTAGTGAGTTTAACTTTTTCGAACATGCATGAAAGTACCATAAACAGATTCTTCATATTTTTCTGATCAGTTTTCATATATAAATTATTTCATTTGGAGTTATGGTTGATTTTCTATGATTTTTAGAAGTTTATACTATTTTCTAGAATTTTCTGAAAAAACATAAATCCATAAAATGCTTTACTGCATCAGCGTGACTTCACACTGACGTCAGCAGGTCAACGGCTCGGTCCAGGTCAAACCTGACATGTGGGGCATGTTGGTCAGTCACACAGTTAGTTAATTAACTAATACAGGTTAGTTTATGTGCTAAGCTAGGTTAGTTAGCAGGCCGGGGCCCACATGTCAGTGAGTGAGGGGGTTAATTAGTGGGGTCATCAGCAGCTAATGATGTGCCACGTCACCAGCCATCGGAGTTGGACTCCGACGAACTCACAGTGCAGCGGTGGCTCACCGGAATCGCGCTGTGGGCATCGGTTGGACGTGCCGAGGGCACCGGGCGATAGCCCTTGCTCCCGCGCATCTAGCGGAGGCAGCAGCAGGTCACGGGGTCACTGGAATCGACATCGGCGACGAGCCGAGTGGCGGCCGGAGCTACGGCGTAATCGGGTTGGAGCTAGGGGGCACGTGGGGTGAAGCTGGTGCTGGCTATGGGCTCCTGGAGACGCGTTGAGCGCGATGGTGTGCTCGACTTCAAGTTACAACGGCTCCAGCCATGGCGCCGACGAGGCACAGTGGCGGCGAGCTTCGGCCGTGGTGGTCATTGTGGCTAGATGAGGAAATCGACAGAGGGGAGAGAGGGTTTGGGAGTAGGAGCTCACAGTGAGTCGAACGGGAGGGTCAGCGAGCTCGGGGAGGCACCGGAGGCAGCAAATCAACGATGACGATCTTCGGTGGCCGACGAGGGGAACGTCAGTGCATACGGCATCCAGGGGCTTCCGGCATTGGGCGGCTCGGTGAGGAGGAGGAGAGGTACTTGGCGGAGCTCGTGGGCAGCTCCAGGGGATGAGGGAGAGGCGATGGCCACGGTGATGCTCATCGGCGGCGACGGGCGCGTTCGGTGAGGAGAACAGAGGAGGGGGAGGGCGTTCGGGGGAGAGAGGGACGAACGAGGGGGTCGAGGCGGCGCCGAGGAGAGGACACGAGGCGTCGCGATGGCCAGGCGACGCAGGCAGGCAGCTTGGTGGCGTGGCGCCCGCGGGCGCGCCATGCGCTGTCCCTCCTCTGCCTACTGGCAGAGGTTAGGGATGACTGGCACCGAGCGAGGTGGGCTGGGCCAGCACAAGTGAGGCCCAGGTTGGCTTTTCCCTCTCTCTCTTTATTCTATTTTTTTCTTTTTTTGCAGTTTGTTTGTGATTTAGTTTTAACACCAAATCAACTTTAAACTTCATGAAAATAATTGTGATAGCTAAGTGGACTTATCCAAAGCCACACAACAATTTTCAGAATTATTGAACATATATTTATTATATAATAAATATATATCCAATTCAAATAGTTATTAAATTAATTTCAAATGCCCAAAATAAATATTTCCGAGACTCCAATTATATTGGTTTGAATTTTAGCTCTTGCCAATAATTTTATAGAATAACAGGAACATTTCCTTGGACTCATTTTTAAAGATTTTCAATGTTGATTTATTTCTGAAGTGATTTCTGAGGGTTTCAATTAACCTCAATTCAACTTTCAGAATTTAGACATGATGCATGGATGCTCTCTTATGCAACTATTGCAAACAATTCTAGGGCTGTGACACCTATAGAGTGATTGCCTGACTGTTGCTGTCCTGAGTGACATTAGGCCTTCTTTACTCCGAGTGGTTTCTTGTATCGTCGAGTGACTTCTTCTCGGTCGAATGGAATTGTGGCATCCGAGTGAGGTTGAAGGTCGAGTGGATTGCACTCCTTGGTGAACTCAGTCAGTGTCTTCTTTTGTGCTTTGAATGCCTTTGGGCGTAGAGCAGTGACCTTGGGTAGGGTGTCTAGGTCAGGCCTATGACCCTACCCTAGGTGCATGTCATCGTCATTAACCCCCGAATGGATTGAGGTCCGAGTGAAAAAAGAACTGAGGATGAATCTGACTCGATCCCATACTTCAGAGGTATATCATCAAGGTTCATTAGTCGTGTTAGAGCTTCGGTCTTGTTTCACTCGCCTCGATCGATTCAGAACTCATCGAGTGAACTTAACTAACAGTCTTCGAGTGTTGGTATGGTATGGGATTTGCGGTGTGATTGATTGCTCTGCGGTTTCTGGATCTCACGGGATTCGAAATTTCAAGGAAGCGCGCGGGATGGGGCGTGCCGCAGTAAACAGAGTGGATAGACAAAGGCGCCTCGATTCTTGAGCCACCTTTTCCGCCATGTATCCGGCGCATGATTGTTGTGGGATTTGACAGGATCGCTTGGGCCAACGAGTCAGCCACTCGGAAGCATCCCCCATAGAAGGCGTCGGGGCCGATGTGTTGCACAGTGCGCCCCATTCCCTCTTCTTCTTCCTTTGCTTCTGCACCGTGCCCGCCTCTAATCTCGACGCTGCTACCCTTCCCGTGAGCAACCCGCGATGACGGGGAAGGATAAAACGGCGGCCCTGGCGCGTGCCAAGAAGGCGACGGTGACGGCGAAGTCGAGGGGCAAGAAGACGACTCGGGGGTCTTCATCAAGCTCCGTACTGCCGCCTGGCTGGATCCAGGGGGACTGGATTCGGTCCACAATCCGGCAAGAGGACTTGGAGGATCTGGCTGCAGGCAGCTTGATCGCCCACAGATCTGGGAGGCTGATAGGAGATGAGATCGAGCAACAGCTGATGAAGCTATGTACCTAGGGTAGGGTCATAGACCTGACCTAGACATCCTCCCCTAGGGCAGCACCCTAAAGCCAGGATCATCCAAAGGGTACCATCATCCACTCGACCAGAAACGTTCCACTCGGAAGAATCGATGTCACTCGACCGTCGCAGAAGTCACTCGACGGGCAGAAGAGCTAAAGCCACTCTGCATATGCAACGATCGAGAATTTACTTATAGGCTTAATTGGCATTTATAGCACTTTAATGTGGGCGGTACTAGTAACGTTCTCTCTTTAATGTACCTTAAACCCTCTGTGTCATGGGCTGGTTGGGGTCCTGGCGCACTCTATATAAGCCACCCCCCTCCACAGGAACAAGGGTTCTCACCCCTGTAACTCAAACGCATATAATCCAGTCGACCGCCTCCGGGCTCTGAGATGTAGGGATGTTACTTCCTCCGAGAAGGGCCTGAACTCGTAAACCTCGCGTGTACAACTCCTCCATAGCTAGGATCTTGCCTCTACATCCCTACCCCCCTATTCTACTGTCAGACTTAGAACCACGACAGTTGGCGCCCACCATGGGGCGGGTGTCTTAGCGACCTATTGGAGAAGTTGCGATTTTTCTGATCCCCATCAACATAGTTTCGGGCGGAGGTTTGACCGAGAGCCGGGAGATCCGTCTTGGTGCACTCGTATTCGTCGCCGACGACTCCTCTTGGCTACAAGAAGCGCCACTCAACGTCGAGGTGCTCCCCGTCCGTGGGGCAACGCACTTTCGCGCATGCGTCTGTGGTGTCCTCTTACGGCAGTCGTCGACTCAGTATCGGTCGGCTCCTGTGCTGACCTCCCTCCCTGCAGCCCGCCAGAGCAAGCGTTCCGGTAGATCGAGGCTTCAGCGGTGGGTGAGGCATGTGGTGGCTCGCTAGTCGGCCACCCCCAAGTCGCGGCAATCGAGCCCGACGAAACTCTCTACGGCCCGTTCGACTGGCTCCGTAGAGACTGCATCCGAGTGCGATAGCAGCGACCCCGCGGCGGAAGTTTTGATGGTCAATGGACCACGTAGTCCTCCTGGCTTCACTCGTGAAGACGGAGGCGATGGGGGCGGCGATCCGTCGCGTGTTCACGAAGAGTACCGCCCCGAACCCCTCTCTTCGTAGCGGAGGGAAGCACTTCGCCGCCGGAACATGGATGCGCTTCACACTCCTATCGTTGGAGAAACCCCTGAGGCCCAGGCATTAGAAGAGGCACGCCTAGCCAACTTGGCTGAGCGCACTCGACTGGAGAACCTCCAGCGCACACTCGACGAGCGCGCTCGACAGCGTATCCCTGAGTCCAGTCGACGCCAACTTTTTCCGCCTCCGACTCAGGTATACCGAACTCCGATTCAGAATCTTGCAGATGTGGACCGAATAGCGGAGTCAATCCAACCATCTCAGTCAGAGGCTGGTCGAGGTTTGGTGCAGATCCGGGCTTTGCTCCGAGCAGCGGGAGAGTAGAATACAGCAGTATCTCAATCGCGGAATATGATCCATAGCATATCCGTGGTTGCAGACACAGTCCAGTCAACTCACAGCCCGACATCACCCCCGAGGCATGAGGGACGTGGAGACCGGCGAGATCAGTATAGAAACCGCGAGCAGTATGATCACCGACTTGATCACGATGATCGTCGTAGAGTGCCCACGCCTCCCCCAAGGAGTGGGTCATACGTGCCTCGGCAGCATGATGACAGACGTCCTCACCATGGTGGGCAAAGGATTCCCGTCGACCCCAGGGAACCGGGCTTTGACGTGAGATCTATTCTCGTTCAGGGCCTAGTCGATAGAAACATAGCTGACAGAGAAGACCACGACAGAGATTTTCCAACCAGCAGCAGAGTGCATGTCTCAGGTCCAAAGTGCTTTAGTAGAGCCATAAGGGCTGCGATGATTCCTCCCAACTTCAAATTGGCGATTAGAGTCAGTAAGTTCACTGGTGAGTCCAAGCCCGACACTTGGCTTGAGGATTACCGAGTGGCTGTACAGATTGGTGGTGGCAACGATGAAGTGGCCATGAAGCACCTTCCTTTGATGTTAGAGGGCTCGGCCAGAGCGTGGCTAAATCAGTTGGCGCCTGGTAGTATTTATACTTGGGAAGATCTTGCCCGAGTGTTTGTCAGACCATTTGAAGGTACTTGCAAACACCCGGCAGGGCTGACAGAATTACAGTGTTGCGTTCAGAAACCGAATGAAACTTTGAGGGATTATATCCTAAGATGGATCACGCTGCACGACATAGTCGAGAATGTGTTAGATCACCAAGCGATTTGTGCCTTCAAAGAAGGCGTTAAGTATCGAGAGTTGAATCTGAAGTTCGGTCGGACAAGAGATATGACTCTGACTCGGATGATGGAAATTTCCACCAAGTACGCCAATGGTGAAGAAGAAGACCGACTCCGGAGTGGCAAGCACAAAACAGTCGCCCACGAAACCGGAGGAGGGAATTCCAGTCGGAAGCAGAAGCGCAAAGAGGAGCCAGCTGCTCCCGGAGAAGCCTTAGCCGTGACTCAAGGAAAGTTCAAAGGGAAGTGGATGATGATGTCAATTCCACTCTGATGATTTTCGCTGATGTTGAGAGTAAGAGTCGACTGAAAGTCATCAACAGAGAAGTGAACATGGTCGCCCCGGTGACACCCAGTTATTTGAAGTGGTCTCAGACTGCCATTACATTCGACCAGTCCGATCACCCAGCGGATATAGCCACCCCTAGGAGGCAAGCGCTGGTGGCCGACCCAGTAGTCGAAGGCACTCGATTGAGTAAGGGTCTGATGGATGGTGTCAGTGGTCTGAATATATTGTATGCAGAGACGTTGAAAGGAATGGGCATTTCAATGTCCAGACTCAGTGAAAGCAACATGAGATTCCATGGAGTTATTCCTGGCAAGAAGGCCGCGTCACTTGGCCAGATCACCCTTGATGTAGTTTTCGGTGATTCCAAGAATATCCGCAAAGAAAATGGAGTTATTCCATGGAGTTATTTGAAGTTGTGGACTTTCAGAGTGCTTATCATGCTATTCTGGGCAGGCCAGCTTATGCATGTTTTATGGCTCGACCATGTTACATGGACCCCAAATTGAAGATGCCTGGTCCTAAAGGGGTGATCACTATCACTGGCAATCGAAAGAAGGCAGAAGAATGCTTCCAGAAGGGCTCGAAGATCGCCGATGCACAGATGGCAGTAGTAGAATTGCAGGAGTATCAAAAAAATGCAAATCTGAATGATTTGTTGCAAGCTAAGAAGCCTGCCACAGATTCAACATTCCAGTCGTCTGGTGAAACGAAGCCGATTCACATTCACCCGACGGATCCCAATGTTGCTCCAACTCGCATTTCAACAACACTTGACTCCAAATAGGAAGAAGCGCTCATCCAGTTCCTCCGTGAGAACTGGGACATCTTCGCATGGAAACCTTCTGACATGCCAGGTGTTCCCAGGGGACTGGCTGAGCATTGTTTGCGAGTCGACGCAAAAGTGAAACCAGTCAAAGAACATCTTCGACGGACCGCCGTATAGAAGAGAAAGACAATCGGTGAAGAAGTGGCTCGACTTCTAGCGGCTGAGTTTAACCGAGAGATTTACCACTCCGAGTGGTTAGTGAATGTTTTCATGGTCCCAAAGAAGGACGACTCACTTCGCATGTGCATTGACTTCAAACATACCAATCGGGCCTGCCCGAAAGATCACTTTCCTCTCCCTCGCATCGACCAAATAGTCGACTCGACTGCGGGGTGTGAGCATTTGTCCTTTTTGGGCGCTTATTCCGGGTATCATCAGATCCGTCTGTATGGACCCGATGAGATAAAACAGCTTTCATCACCCCATTTGGGTGCTTCTATTATGTCACTATGCCATTCGGTTTGAAGAACGCTGGAGCCACATTCATGCGGATGATTCAGAAGTGCTTGCTCACTCAGATCAGTCGGAATGTGGAAGCATACATGGATGACATTGTGGTCAAGTCATGTAAAGGTTCCGACCTACTGGCTGACCTTGCTGAAACCTTTGCCAACCTCAGAAGGTATGATATCAAGCTTAATCCATCAAAGTACACGTTTGGAGTTCCAGGCGGAAAATTACTCGGTTTTCTCATTTCCGAACGAGGGATCGACGCCAACACGGAGAAAGTGGGTGCCATACTCCGGATGAAACGCCCTGTGCGTGTGCATGATGTCTAGAAGCTTACTGGTTGTTTGGCCGCCCTAAGTCGATTCATTTCTCGCCTCGGTGAAAAGGCACTGCGTCTTTACCGACTGATGAAGAAGTCGGATAAGTTCGAGTGGACTCCTGAGGCTGATGAAGCATTTGCAGAGCTTAAAGCCCCGCTTTCCACCCAGCCGGTTCTTGCTGCTCCAATCAGCAAAGAGCCTTTACTGCTTTACATTGCAGCCACTGGACAAGTCGTCAGTACAGTACTTACTGTCGAGCGAGAAGAAGAAGGAAAAGCCTACAAAGTTCAGCGCCCAGTATACTACGTTTCTGAAGTTTTGACTCCGTCAAAACAAAGATATCTACATTATCACAAGCTTGTTTATGGGATTTATATGACCATGAAGAACGTTGCACATTACTTCTCTGATCACTCCATTACAGTTGTCAGCGACGCTCCATTATCAAAGATTCTGAACAACAGAGATGCAACTGGTTGAGTGGCAAAGTGGGAGATTGAACTCCTTCCCTTAGATATCAAGTTTGAGGCAAAGAAAGCTATCAAGTCCCAAGCAATAGCAGATTTCCTCGCCGAGTGGATCGAACAACAACTGCCGACTCAAGTTCACTCAGAGAACTGGACCATGTTCTTTGATGGTTCCAAGATGCTGAATGGTTCCGGTGCTGGGGTGGTACTGGTATCCCCCCGAGGAGACAAGCTCAGATATGTCCTCCAGATTCACTTTGATTCCTCCAATAACGAAGCAGAATATGAAGCACTCTTGTATGGGTTGCGCATGGCCATCTCACTCGGCGTCCGTCGCCTCATGGTCTATGGAAACTCAGATTTGGTAGTCAATCAAGCGATGAAGGAGTGGGACGTCAGAAGCCCAGCCATGACTAGTTACTGCAACGCGGTGAGGAAGTTGGTAAAGAAGTTTGAGGGGTTAGAGCTCCATCATATACCCCGACTGAAAAATCAAGCAGCAGATGATTTAGCAAAGATAGGCTCCAAGAGAGAAGCTATTCCCAGTAATGTGTTCCTGGAGCATATTCATGCACCTTCAGTTCAAGAAGATCCCTTCGCTGAAGAGCCCCCGCAGCCTAAGAGCGCCACAGATCCGACTGAAGTCGAGGTCCCAGCCATGGACGGCTTGATCGTGGAGGTGTTGGTCATCACTCCCAACTGGAGAGTGCCATACATTGCATATCCTTAGGAAAGAGCTCCCAGAGGATGAAGAAGAGGCTCAACAGATCGTCCGTCAGTCTAAGGCCTTTACTGTAATAAGAGGACAACTGTTCAGAGAAAGTGCAACTGGGTCAGCCAGAAATGCATAACACCAGAAGAAGGTCGAGTGATCCTCCACGACATCCATTCGCGGACTTGTGGTCACCATGCGTCCTCTCGGACCATTGTGGCTAAAGCATACTGAGCTGGATTTTATTGGCCACGAGCAAATGAAATGGCGAAAGATATAGTCGACAGATGTGAAGGCTGCCAGTTCTACTCCAATATGTCGCACAAAACTGCATCAGCCCTGAAGACCATTCCACTCGTCTGGCCCTTTGATGTTTGGGGATTGGACATGGTTGTTCCACTGAGGACTGGTAGGAGTGGCTTCACTCACGTGCTTGTAGCAATCGACAAGTTTACCGAATGGATCGAAGCCAAGCCTATTAAGAATCTTGAAGCTAGTACTGCCGTCAGCTTCATCAGAGAGTTCACATTCAGGTATGGGGTTCCGCACAGCATCATCACTAACAACGGATCGAACTTCAATTCTGATGAGTTCAGAACCTTCTACGCCTCACGAGGCACACGAGTCGACTATGCTTCAGTCGCCCATCCCCAGTCGAATGGACAAGCAGAAAGAGCAAATGGCCTGATTCTCAAAGGACTGAAACCCCGACTGATGCGAGATCTCAAGCACGCAGCGGGCGCCTGGGTTGATGAACTTCCATCAATTCTTTGGGGACTAAGGACAACTCCCAATCGGTCGACTGGCCGAACTCCAATCTTCTTGGTCTATGGAGCTGAGGCTGTTCTATCGAGTGACTTGCTTCATAATGCACTCGGGGGCTTAGCTGCAGTCCAGTACTCGCCTAAGTTTGTAAAATCCTACCGGTGGTGAGCTACCCTCTCACTCGGGGGCTTAGCTCCAATCCGGTACTCGCCTAATTTTGTTAAATCCTACCGAGTGGTGAGCAACCCTCTCACTCGGGGGCTGCAGTCCAGTACTCGCCTAAGTTTGTAAAATCCTACCGAGTGGTGAGCAACCCTCCCACTCGGGGGCTTAGCTGCAGTCCAGTACTCGCCTAAGTTTAAAAAATACTACCGAGTGGTGAGCAACCCTCCCACTTGGGGGCTTAGCTGCAGTCCAATACTCGCCTAAGTTTAAAAAATCCTACCGAGTGGTGAGCAACCCTCCCACTCGGGGGCTTAGATGCACTCCAGTACTCGCCTAAGTTTAAAAAATCCTACCGAGTGGTGAGCAACCCTCCCACTCGGGGGCTTAGCTGCAGTCCAGTACTTGCCTAAGTTTAAAAAATCCTACCGAGTGGTGAGCAACCCTCCCACTAGGAGGCTTAGCTGCAGTCC
The DNA here is from genome assembly GCF_003073215.2 of Triticum urartu. NCBI lineage: Eukaryota > Viridiplantae > Streptophyta > Magnoliopsida > Poales > Poaceae > Triticum > Triticum urartu. Next base: position 252,796,156 of record NC_053027.1, on the reverse strand, counting down.
AGTACTCGCCTAAGTTTAAAAAATCCTACCGAGTGGTGGGCGACCCTCTCACTCGGGAGCTTAACTGCAGTCCAGTACTCACCTAAGGTTTAAGGTCTGTCCTTATCCGCAAGGACGACGAGGTGCAGGTCGACTACAACCTTCTCCTTTGGAGCTACGCCACAAATACAACATACGCTCCATCACCATCCGCAAGGACGACGAGGTGCAGGTCGACTGCAACCTTCTCCTTTGGAGCCGCGCCACAAATACAACGTGAGCTCCATCCCCATCTGCAAAGACGGTGAGGTGCAGGTCGACTACAACCTTCTCCTTAGGAGCTGCGCCACAAATACAATGTGTGCTCCACCCCCATCCGCAAGGACGACGAGGTGCAGGTCGACTGCAACCTTCTCCTTCGGAGCTGCGCCACAAATACAACGTATGCTCCACCCCTGCCCGCGAGGACAACGAGATGCAGGTCGAAAGATTATTCAGAGTAAAGAGCAAATCCACTCGAAGGCAAATACAAGCATATTCAAAAATAAACCAAGTTTAGACAGATCCTAAAAATTCCAGACGACAGATCAAAAGTAATCGAGCACCAAGCCCGAAGGAGTTTAACGGCATTCCGAGGCAAATTTAAGGAAGATTTAAATCTCAAAGTTTGTTCATTCGGCAGGAGGAGGGCTGGCGGGTTCGACGAATTCGCCCAAGTCAATTCCATTTGCAATTCGAGTGGCAGTAGCGATGAAAGTCTCCATAAAGGACTGGAAATCATGTATTTTGGTGTTGGCGACCTTGATCACCGCCAGCTTATCCTCACGGGCTTCCTTGTAGTGCACTCTTACCAAGGACAATGCCATGTCAGCACCACACCGGTAGAGGACTTCTTCCATTCTTGCACTCGACTAGGAACCTCGTTGAGGCGAGCCATCAAAGACTCGAGGTTATTTTGAAGCGTCGCCCTTGGCCAGAGTGATGAGTCGATCCGTGAAACTGCCACCTTCAGACGAGCGAGGTAACTTGTAACACTAGCGACACAGGATTCCAGTCGAAGCACATTCATGGCAGCCTCGTCGCCGACTGGAGAAACAATAGGGTCCAAACCCGTCTCGATCCGTCCAGTCTCCTCGTCAAAGTTTTGGCAGACTTCTACAGTCAAGGAGTTAGTGAGTCGACTGGACTGGACTAACTTGCAAGTAGTAAAGCAGTCGGATTAAAAGGAGTACCTTCCAGCATAAGAAACAACTTCTTGGCAAGAGTTCTCAGATAAGCTTCCGCGTCATATCTCTTACGAGCCGTGGAGTCCAGCTTCTCATTCAGAGCCATCTTATCCTTCTTCAGACGAGTTACCTCTCGGTTTGATTCAGTGAGAGAGGACTTCAGCTTGCTTACTTCTTCTTCCAGCACTCCGACCGAAGCCAGCTTCTGGTCTGCAAGGGCAGTCTTATCTTGAGCTTCCTTCTGCGCAGCTGCAAGGTCCAAGTCCTTCTTCTCCAGAGCCAACCTCATTTTCTCTGCAAAATAAGCAATCGGATTAAACAAGAGATCAAAGAAATATTTTAAAGGACGATCGACGGGAGCAGTCGATAGGCAGTTACCTTCCATACCAACAGCTTCATCTTGAGCTTTCTTCAATTTTTGTTGGGCCAGCTCCAAGTCAAGGTTTAGTTGCCTCTGCTTCTCCTCAAATTCGGCGAACTTGCAAATGAGAGTACAAGATTTCTGCAGAAGGTAAAAGACATGTCAATCGACAAGATCAAAGATTATTTACTTCCAAGTGAATAAAACTTAAAAGTTTACTCAGACCCCAGCCGACTGCCCGCAGTCGACCGTGGTCTCAGGGACTACACCCAGCGGGTGCACTAGGCGTGCCCCCATTGATTCAGACCCCACTCGACTGGTCCGCCCAGGTCGAGTAAAAAAAGAGAAGAAAGAGAGAACTATTCAGACCCCGGCCCACTGCCGGCAACCGACCGTGGTCTTGGGGACTACACCAAGTGGGTGCACTTGACGTGCCCCCATTGGTTCAGATCCCACTCGGCCTGTCTGCCCGTGTCGAGTGGAAGAAAGTAAAGTGAAAAGTACTCAGACCCCAGTCGACTGCCCGCAGTCGACTGCGGTCTCGGGGACTACACCTAGTGGGTGCACTTAGCGTGCCCCCACCGGTTCAGATCCCACTCGCCCAGGCCGAGTGGAAGAGCGCAAATACTAAAGACAACAAAACACCCAGTGGGTGTATAGATTCGACTCAAACAATAAGAGATTGTATCAAAGAAAATATTTTAGGTAGCATATCCTAATAGAACAAGGTCAGTCAAAAGCCAACTTACCTGGACATTGGCTCGAAGAGCCGCGCTGGCATCGTAAGCAGCCTGGCTGTTGTCGTGCACCGTCTTCATCCGCTCCATCATCACGCTAACCTGACGGATAGCCTCCGTAGCGGCATGCGACTGGCTTTCCAGAACATGATAGTTAGTGAAGAAAGGAGCAGACGGCCCAGATGCGGCAACTTGGAGCTCCGAGGCATGGAGTTGGACGGCTGAAGGAAACACTGGTACAATCGACGGTGCAGGGCGCTCACTCAACAATGGGACATCAAAAGTTACAGAGGCCCCACCTGCATCTTCAGGTTGTTGGACAGTTGGTTCCGTCGTCAGTCCCGGCTGAGATGTCTTGCCAGCCGCTACTTTTTTGTTCTTTCTGGGCCTCGAGGCCACATCTTCATCATTATCCGAAAGCTCGATAACGTTGGGTGGGGCTGCAAATAAATCAGTCGACCCCAACTGAATCGCCAGAATTTGATCGACCAAATAATTAAGAACAAGATCATGAGAATTTTACCTGGGTTGGAGGTAACCGCGTCTTCCATTTCCTCGTCTCGGTATTGGCGGGAAGAGTTCCAGAGGTAGCAGCACTGCAAATGTCGACATTCAGTCGGTCATGTTCTGTTTCTTGAGTCGACCAAAAGATCGGGTCGGATGATTACCCGGAGATGGTGGGAATGGTCACTTTGATTCTGGGCAAATCCTTCGGCGGTTTGGAGGATGTGGCCTTCAATGGTTTCGGCGCAGGAGGCGGCGCAGTCTTGAGCTGTTTCGGTCCCTTCTCAGTCGGCACTGGAGAAGACGTCCGAGGTCCCTTTGAAGACTGCCCAGTCGGTGCGGCCACCAGGTCGGGGGTGCTTGCCGGGTCGTGAGCATGCTTGGACCTCCTTTCTCTGCGAGGAGGCGAATCGACCTCTTCTTCGTCACTCGGGTCGTCGCTCTCCTCGTCCTCCTCTGCATCCGAGTGCCACTCGCCGCTCTCACCCCCGCTCGCCTCTCCCTCGACATTTTGCTCCTGCACTCCATTGGGCATTGAGTACATATCAACAAGAGCCTGAAAGACAAGGAATAAAAGAAAGACAGTCAACCGTCAACAAGAGGCTACATAGTAAAATAAGAAGTCAGTCGACAATGCAGAATCTTACCTGTTCCGGCTAGGGCGAATGGTCGAACGGAACCACCCTCCTGGACCCTCGGGGATTATCCTTGCTGTCGGTAATACCTCTCAGCGACTGCTCCACCGTGTCCTCACTGACATCCTCCGGGTGGATCTGAGTGGAATCCTCGAGTCCCGAGTACATCCACATCGGATGGTCACGAGCTTGGAGTGGTTGGATGCATCGACTGAGGAAGACCTCCAACAGATCCATACCGGTCACTCCGTCGCAAACAAGTTGGATAACCCGCTCGACCAACACCTTCACCTGCGCCTTCTCCTCCGGGATCACTCTCAAGGTGGAGGGCTTCTCCACTCGAGCCATGGAAAAGGGGGGAAGTCCAGTCGACTGGCCCGGGGTCGGCTGGTCCTTGCAGTAGAACCAGGTCGACTGCCAACCCCGAACCGAGTCGGGAAGGATCATAGTTGGGAAAGTGCTTTTGTTCCTCATCTGAATTCCAAGACCTCCGCTCATCTGTATCACGTGCATCCTCTCATCACTCGGGTTGGCCTTCTTGACCGTCTGAGAGCGACATGTGAATATATGCTTGAAGAGACACCAGTGTGGTCGACAACCCAAGAAGTTCTCGCACATAGACACGAAAGCGGCAAGGTACACGATGGTGTTTGGAGAAAAGTGGTGGAGTTGAGCCCCAAAGAAGTTCAAGAAACCGCGAAAGAAAGGGTGGGGAGGCAAAGAAAAGCCACGGTCGACATGGGTGGCAAGGAGAACGCACTCACCCTCCTGTGGCTGCGGCTCAGTCTCATCCCCAGGGAGCCGCACCAATTCGTGGGGGATCAGTCCCCCCTCAACCAGGTCGTCGATGTCATATTGACTAATTGTCGAGCGGATCCAGTCACCCTGGATCCAGCCAGGTAGTAGGCCGGACCTCGATGAAGATCCGCCCCGCCTGGTCTTCTTCCCTTTCGCCTTTCCCGTCGCCTTGTTCGCACGCTCCAACGCCACCGCCTTCTCCTTCCCCATGGCAGCGAATCGAGTTCGATCGGGGCGACGACGCTGAGAGCAGAAGCAGGCGCAGCGGAGAAATCTGAGGAGGAGGAAGAAGAATGGGGGCGCACTATTCAAAAGCCTCGGTCCGGCGCCTTATATAAGGTCACTTCCGATGACTGACTTGTAGGCCCGGACGATCTTATCAAATCCCGCAACAGTCGCTCGCGCGATACGTGGCAAAAAAGGTGGCACGAAGATCGAGGCAGCCTGCCTAATCCGTCCCGACTACCGCGGCCTCCCCCGCCCGGCGTGCTTCCCAAAATTCGAATCCCGTGAGATCCACAGATGGCAGAACTACCCTTCAGACGGAAGATTCTTTCCATATCAACGCTTGAAACTTAACAACGAGTTGAAGCCATCATGAATGTTCATTCGACCTCTGGGCGAGACATTCTCAAAGCACAAAAGCCGAATCAGAGAGTGTAGGATCTAGAAGTAGATGTGTCTAGAGGGGGGTGATTAGACACTTAGTGCTAAAGTTGCAATTTTTTAATCTCTTTCGGTTTAAGTGGAGTTTAGGCACAAATTCAACATGCACAATACATATCAAGCAAGCATGCAAAGAGTATATGAGCAGCGGAATGTAAAGCATGCAACTTGCAAGAATGTAAAGGGAAGGGTTTGGAGATTTCAAACGCAATTGGAGACACGGATGTTTTTCCCGTGGTTCGGATAGGTGGTGCTATCCTACATCCACATTGATGGAGACTTCAACCCACGAAGGGTAACGGTTGCGCGAGTCCACACAGGGCTCCACCCAAGGGCAACGGTTGCGCGAGTCCACGAAGGGCTCCACCCACGAAGGGTCCATGAAGAAGCAACCACCCACAAAGGGTCCACGAAGTAGCAACCTTCTCTATCCCACCATGGCCATCGCCCACGAAGGACTTGCCTCACTAGCGGTAGATCTTCACGAAGTAGGCGATCTCCTTGCCCTTACAAACTCCTTGGTTCACTCCACAATCTTGTCGGAGGCTCCCAAGTGACACCTAGCCAATCTAGGAGACACCACTCTCCAAGAAGTAACAAATGGTGTGTAGGTAATGAACTCCTTGCTCTTGTGCTTCAAATGATAGTCTCCCCAACACTCAACTCTCTCTCTTAGGATTTGGATTTGGTGGAAAGAAGATTTGAGTGGAAAGCAACTTGGGAAGGCTAGAGATCAAGATTCATATGGTAGGAATGGAATGTCTTGACTCAACACATGAGTAGGTGGTTCTCTCTCAGAACAAATGAGTTGGAATGATGTGTGTGTTCTGATGGCTCTCTCTTGGAATGAGAAAGAGGTGGAGGGGTATATATAGCCTCCACACAAAATCCAACCATTACACAGTTTTCCAATCTCGGTGGGACCGAATCATAAAACTCGGTCGGACCGAAAATGTAAACCTAGTGACCGTTAGGAATTTCGGTGGGACCGATTCGGTTAGGGTTTGGGCATAACGTAATCTCGGTGAGACCGATTACACAAACTCGGTGGGACCGAGTTTGGTAATTAGCTAACCAGAGAGTTGGTCAGGCAAACTCGGTGGGACCGAGTTTGGTAATTAGCTAACCAGAGAGTTGGTCAGGCAAACTCGGTGGGACCGATTTTCCCTTTCGGTGGGACCAAGTGGAACTCGGTGAGACCGAAAAGTTACAAAGGGGAAACACTGAGTTTACATTGCAATCTCGGTGGGACCGATTGCATATCTCGGTGGGACCAAGAATATTGCAATAGGTAAGAGAGAGTTTGCAATCCCATCTCGGTGAGACCGAGATCCCTATCGGTAGAACCGAATTGCTAGGGTTTGGCAGTGGCTTATGACAAGTGAAACTCGGTGGCGCTGGATAGGAAACATCGGTAGGACCGAGTTTGGCTTAGGGTTTAGGTCATATGTGGATATGGGAAAGTAGTTGAGGGTTTTGGAGCATATCATTAAGCACATGAAGCAAGAGGCTCATTAAGCAACACCTCATCCCTCCTTAATAGTATTGGCTTTTCCTATGGACTCAATGTGATCTTGGATCACTAAAATATAAAAGTGAAGAGTCTTGAGCTTGAAGCTTTAGCCAATCCATTGTCCTTAGCATTTTTGAGGCTTCCATTTTCATATCCATGCCATGCCATTGTTGAACTTATCTGAAACATGCTAGATAGAAGTGTTAGTCCAACAAGAGATATGTTGTCATCAATTATCAAAACCACCTAGGGAGCACTTGTGCTTTCAATCTCCCCCTTTTTGGTAATTGATGGCAACATACATCAATGCTTTAGATAAAGATATACAGAACAGCAAGTAAAGCTTTGGAAGAACATGTAGCAAGCATAGGCTCCCCCTACATGTATGCACTCATGTAAATATGAAATATAGAGGCATGTGAGAGCATAGTCATGACAGAGTAGGCAATGTGTTACATGTATCTTGGCCATATGCATCAGAGCAAAAGATTATTAAGGAAAATACCTTCATGCTCATGAGTTCTTCTTGCAAACAGTATGTACATAAGCAAGAACTCCTCATACTCATGATTTTGATGCATATACTTACCTTGTGGTCTCGAGTTGGCTTAGGATGGAATGAACCTGCAAACAAGGTTAGATAACACAGGTACATCCACTGGCCAGAGCAAACAAAGAAACCACAAGAATGCCAAGACTGGGATGACATGTAGAGAATGATATCATTGGATTCAACATGTCCCCAAAAAAAATAAAGATATGCAATGAATTTGGTTGGTTTCTTTTCCCTTAGGTGTCTTGCTCCCCCTGAATCTTACATGGGATATTGGGAGAAGATAGGAAACAGAAAATCAAAGCTGAATAGAACTTAATTCAAATGAGTTCATATGAACATGTCTTTCCGCCAAAAAGACATGTGAAAAAGACATGTGGCATCTCTACTCTTGAACATCAAGCATCTGGGATCCTTGAGTATTTTTCTCTCCCTGGAGATCTCTCTCTCCCCCTTAACAACATCTGTGATCCTTGAGACTTTCTCTCCCCCTTAATACTTTTTCTCTCTTGGTGTGATCTATCTTTCCTACAAGCTTTGATGTGATCTCTCTCTCCCCCTTTGACATTAATTTCCAAGAAGCTTTTTCCTGGAATCCGTCGAATAGGTTTGATCCTTGAGAGTCAGCACAAAGCAGAGGATGAAATTGTGATGCTTGTGGATGATAAGATTCATTGAGTGGAGCTGGATCATAAGAAATGTAGAACAAGTGGCAAACTATTTTTCTGATTGCAAAGTTGGTGGCACCGAGTGGCACATTTCGGTGGTACCGAAAAGATTCGGTTGCACCAAAATTTGCAAGTCGGTGGGACCGAGTTTACACAGAGAAAAACACTTGTCACCTCAGCTCACTAGACAAGTAAGATTTCACAAAGATTTGCAATGAATTAGCTGAAGGATTTGCAAGGAACTAAATGCAGAAAATGCAGAACAAAACAAACAGGAAAAAGTGAAAGTTTCTAGATGAAGTTTTTTTTAAAGAGAAAGAAACTAAACATGCATGAGACAAATGCAATGACACAGAAAAGAACACAGGAGAACTTCATCTAGAGTTGGGCGGTGACATAGTCACCTATGTTAGAGTATATTGACTTAGGAGTCAAGTGAGAACACTTGATCATAGGTCATACTCATCGTTTAAGCTCAAAATGGGGTTACCATTTTTTCGTTTAAGCATCTTGATGTATTCTCATCTTGTTGAGTTGCTTTGACTCATGTCTTGGAGTAAAGCTTCTCTAAGATGAAATAACATACCTAGGGTGGTGATGTGGTTCTTGCTCATGTAGTTGAACTTGTGTGGGTGCTCAAGGTTGATGTAGTTCATCAAGAGTTGGGAGCACCACTTGGAGTTTGAGTTCATCCACCTACATGGGTTAGTTCTTGCAAGGAAGAGCACTTGTGTATCCAAAAATGACAATCATGAAGCTTAACATAGAATTTGTCAAAGGATATGTTTGAATGGTTTTGAGCTTCCTTGTCTTCAACCACTATTGTGTAGAGTCTTGGTGATGTAGAGATTGCTCAAGATATGAGTGAGTCGCAATCTTATGGAGTTAGATTCAACCAAGCACCTACATGGGTTAGACAACATGCAAGGTGCAAATATATCCAAGACATAAGATAGTCATCATAAGAGATACATCATGGATTAGTCATAAGCTCATGTCTTGCATGTGTCCAATGGAGTCTCTACTCCAAGTTCGAGGCATCAATGATGTTCAATTCTCCTCTCAACCTGCAAAACACTTTCTCATCAAGCGGTTTAGTGAATATATCCGCTAATTGCTTATCGGTGCGAATATGCTTAAGATTGATGTCACCCTTAGCAACATGATCTCGAATGAAATGATGACGAACTTCAATATGCTTAGTTCGAGAATGTTGTACAGGATTATGACCAATTTTGATAGCACTTTCATTGTCACAAAGCAGTGGAACATGTCTCACATAAATCCCATAATCTTTAAGAGTTTGGGTCATCCAAAGTAATTGAGCACAACATGAACCAGCGGCAATGTATTCCGCTTCGGCGGTGGATAAGGATACCGAGTTTTGTTTCTTGGAAGACCAAGACACAAGAGATCTACCAAGAAATTGACAAGTACCTGAAGTGGACTTTCTATCAACCTTGTCTCTGGCATAATCTGAGTCGGAATAGCCAACAAGATCAAAGGAAGACCTCTTAGGATACCAAATGCCAAAATTTGGTGTATGGATTAAATATCTCACTATCCTTTTCACAGCCTTAAGATGACAATCTTTAGGAGCAGCTTGATATCGAGCACACATGCACACACTTAGCATAATATCGGGACGTGAAGCACATAGGTATAACAATGAACCAATCATAGAGCGGTAAACCTTTTGATCAACAGGTTCACCATCTTTGGTCAAATCATTATGTCCACTAGTAGGCATGGGTGTAGACATACCTTTGCATTCTTGCATATTGAACTTCTTGAATAAGTCCTTGGTGTACTTTGTTTGAGAGACAAATGTACCTTCCTTAGTTTGCTTGATTTGCAACCCGAGAAAGAATTTGAGTTCACTCATCATAGACATCTCAAACTTATCTGACATTGGCTTTCCAAACTTTTCACTAAAGAGGGGGTTAGTTGAACCAAATATGATGTCATCAACATAAATTTGGCATACAAATAGTTCTCCATTAACCTTTTTAGTGAAAAGAGTAGAATAAATTTTACCAATTTCAAAACCACTTGTAGTAAGGAACTTGGTCAAGCATTTATACCATGCTCTAGGAGCTTGTTTAAGACAATAAAGAGCTTTGTGAAGTTTGTAAACATGATTAGGTTTCTTAGGATTGACAAAGCCAGGAGGTTGTTTGACATAAACTTCCTCCTCTATTTCTCCATTCAGAAAAGCACTTTTAATGTCCATTTGGTACAAGGTGATATTATGGTGATTAGCATAGGCAAGTAAGATGCGAATGGACTCAAGTCTAGCAACGGGAGCGTACGTCTCACCATTGTCCATACCTTCGACTTGTGTGTATCCTTGGGCGACGAGACGTGCTTTGTTGCGGACCACTTGTCCATCTTCATCTTGCTTGTTGTGAAACACCCATTTGGTACCAATGATGTTGTGGTTGTTGTCGGGCTTCTCAACCAATGTCCAAACTTGGTTCCTCTCAAAGTTATGTAGCTCTTCATGCATAGCGTTTATCCAATCCAGATCTTCCAATGCTTCTTCAACCTTCATTGGTTCAATGCTAGAGATGAATGAATAGTTTTCACAAAAGTTAGCTAAACGAGTTTTTGAGCGAGTGATTCTCCCGGTTTGTATATCATTGAGGATTTGCTCGACGGGATGATCTTTGGCAATTCTTGCTCGAACTCGTGAGAGCTTTTGCTTGGGTCTTTGTTGATCATCTTCTTCATCTTGTTCTTCTTCTTGGCCTTCTTCATTGTTGACGTCGTCGTTCTCTTGTCGCGGTGGAGAAGGAGGTTGTTGATGTTCATCTTGACGTACTTCCTCGTTTTCTTCATCTTGGTGTGGCCCACTTGTGGATGCTTCCGTGTCGATTCTTGGTTCACCTTGTCGTGAAGTAGAAGCTTCCACTTGGACGGATGAAGTACTCTCCTTCACCTCCGTTGGACGAATTTTGCCAATGGACAAATCTTGAATTGCTTCTGAAGGGTCTTTGTCTCCTACATCAATTGGCAATTGCTCTACTTGCGAGCCATTAGATTCATCAAACTTCACATCTACCGTCTCTTCAACCTTTCGGGTGAAATTGTTGTAGACACGGTAAGTGTGAGAGTTTGAGCCATAACCAAGTAGAAAACCTTCATGAGATTTAGGAGCAAACTTTGAACGACGATGCTTATCAAGAATGTAGCACTTTGAACCGAATACTCGAAAGTATCCAACTTGAGGCTTGTTACCGGTGAGGAGCTCGTATGCCGTCTTGCCGAGTAGCTTGTGAAGATATAAGCGATTTGTTGCGTGACAAGCTGTCTCAACCGCTTCTGCCCAAAAGTGCTTTGGCGTCTTGTATTCGTCAAGCATTGTCCTTGCCATTTCGATGAGCGTCCGGTTCTTCCTATCAACAACTCCATTTTGTTGAGGTGTGTATGTAGCCGAGAACTCGTGTGAAATCCCTTCTTCATCAAGAAAGGTGTCCACATTTGTGTTCTTGAACTCCATTCCGTTGTCACTCTGAACCTTCTTGATCTTCACATCAAACTGATTTTGAGCTTTCCTGGCGAAGTTTCTGAAGATCTTCTGGACCTGCGATTTGTCATTGAGGAAAAATACCCACGTAAATCTTGAAAAATCATCAACTATAACTAGACCAAAGGAATTTCCACCGAGACTCTTGTAGGCATTGGGACCAAAAAGATCCATGTGAAGCAGCTCGAGTGGCCTCCTTGTGGTCATAATGTTCTTCACAAGATGTCTTCCTCCAACCTGTTTACCTGCTTGACAAGCACTGCAAAGTCTATCCTTATCAAATATGACATCGTTAACTCCAAGGATATGATTTCCTTTAATAAGCTTGTCAAGGTTTCTCATGCCAACGTGACCTAGTCGTCTATGCCACAACCAACCTTTTGAGGATTTAGCAACAAAGCAAGTTTTAGGTTGTGACTTTTTAGAGAAGTCGACGATGTAAAGATCACCTCTACGCATACCCGTAAAGACCATTTTATGATTGTCTCGACGAAATACTTGGCAATCTACCTCAGTAAATAGGACATTCAAACCAAAATCAGCAAGTCTAGATACTGAAAGTAAGTTGTAACCAAGAGATTCAACGAGCATGACATTTTGAATGGAACTATCATGTGAGAGGGCCACCTTACCAAGGCCAACCACTTTACCCTTTGAATTATCACCAAAGGTGACATATTTTCGAGGGCCATTGTTTTCAGCAAGCTCACGGAACATCTCCTCATCTCCGGTCATATGATCAGTGCATGCACTATCAAGAACCCATTCCTTTCCTCCTGATTCATATCCCCGAAGATTTGCCATAAGACCAAAATGTCTCATTGCATTATCAAGATCGGAGTCACTATCATCATCATCATAATATTCAGGCTCGTCATGATCTTGTGACTCATCATTTCCTAGAGAGGGCAATTCATTAGATAAATGATCAACGTGATTACTTTTATGAATTCTTATAGCTTTGAGTATGATATCATTAATGATTCCAACATCTCCTTTAGCATGCTTAAGATTGGAAAGTTCAAGAAGACATTTACCAAAACTAGGATCACTAGAGTTCATCTTACTCAAGGCAATAGATTTATGGATAACTTCATCCAAAATTTTCAAGGAATGATTTGGAAATTGTTCCTCAAGAAATTTCCATATAGTATAGGCACAATCTTGAGTAGGCAAACAAGCAATCAGATTTTTGGGCAATCCTCTAATGATGAGCTCAATAGTTCTAAGATTGCGAATCATGCCAATATCTTTATCAAGAGTAGGATGCAAGGGATCAATATGGGGTGCACAAGGGCTAGCAATATACTTGTTCAAATGATATTGATTGAAGATTACAAGCATCTCATTTTTCCACTCATGAAAATACTTTCCATCAAAAATAGGCACTCTATGTCTAAGACTCCCTAGAGTAGACACATCCATCTTCCTCCAATGGTGATTAAACCAAGGCAATGGAGACCAAAGCTCTGATACCACTTGTAGGATCTAGAAGTAGATGTGTCTAGAGGGGGGTGATTAGACACCTAGTTCTAAAGTTGCAATTTTTTAATCTCTTTCGGTTTAAGTGGAGTTAGGCACAAATTCAACATGCACAATACATATCAAGCAAGCATGCAAAGAGTATATGAGCAGCAGAATGTAAAGCATGCGACTTGCAAGAATGTAAAGGGAAGGGTTTGGAGATTTCAAACGCAATTGGAGACACGGATGTTTTTCCCATGGTTCGGATAGGTGGTGCTATCCTACATCCACGTTGATGGAGACTTCAACCCACGAAGGGTAATGGTTGCGCGAGCCCACACAGGGCTCCACCCAAGGGCAACGGTTGCGCGAGTCCACGAAGGGCTCCACCCACGAAGGGTCCACGAAGAAGCAACCACCCACAAAGGGTCCACGAAGTAGCAACCTTGTCTATCCCACCATGGCCATCGCCCACGAAGGACTTGCCTCACTAACGGTAGATCTTCACGAAGTAGGCGATCTCCTTGCCCTTACAAACTCCTTGGTTCACTCCACAATCTTGTCAGAGGCTCCCAAGTGACACCTAGCCAATCTAGGAGACACCACTCTCCAAGAAGTAACAAATGGTGTGTAGGTAATGAACTCCTTGCTCTTGTGCTTCAAATGATAGTATCCCCAACACTCAACTCTCTCTCTTAAGATTTGGATTTGGTGGAAAGAAGATTTGAGTGGAAAGCAACTTGGGAAGGCTAGAGATCAAGATTCATATGGTAGGAATGGAATGTCTTGATCTCAACACATGAGTAGGTGGTTCTCTCTCAGAACAAATGAGTTGGAATGATGTGTGTGTTCTGATGGCTCTCTCTTGGAATGAGAAAGAGGTGGAGGGGTATATATAGCCTCCACACAAAATCCAACCGTTACACAATTTTCCAATCTCGGTGGGACCGAATCATAAAACTCGGTCGGACCGAAAATGTAAACCTAGTGACCGTTAGGAATTTTGGTGGGACTGACATGCAACTCGGTGGGACCGATTCAGTTAGGGTTTGGGCATAACGTAATCTCGGTGAGACCGATTACACAAACTCGGTGGGACCAAGTTTGGTAATTAGCTAACCAAAGAGTTGGTCAGGCAAACTCGGTGGGACCGATTTTCCCTTTCGGTGGGACCGAGTGGAACTCAGTGAGACCGAAAAGTTACAAAGGGGAAACACTGAGTTTACATTGCAATCTCGGTGGGACCGATTGCATATCTCGGTGGGACCGAGAATATTGCAATAGGTAACAGAGAGTTTGCAATCCCATCTCGGTGAGACCGAGATCCCTATCGGTAGAACCGAATTGCTAGGGTTTGGTAGTGGCTTATGACAAGTGAAACTCGGTGGCGCCGGATAGGAAAAATCGGTAGGACCGAGTTTGGCTTAGGGTTTAGGTCATATGTGGATATGGGAAAGTAGTTGAGGGTTTTGGAGCATATCATTAAGCACATGAAGCAAGAGGCTCATTAAGCAACACCTCATCCCTCCTTAATAGTATTGGCGAGTTTGGCTTAGGGTTTAGGTCATATGTGGATATGGGAAAGTAGTTGAGGGTTTTGGAGCATATCATTAAGCACATGAAGCAAGAGGCTCATTAAGCAACACCTCATCCCTCCTTAATAGTATTGGCTTTTCCTATGGACTCAATGTGTTCTTGGATCACTAAAATATAAAAGTGAAGAGTCTTGAGCTTGAAGCTTTAGCCAATCCATTGTCCTTAGCATTTTTGAGGGCTCCATTTTCATATCCATGCCATGCCATTCTTGAACTTATCTGAAACATGCTAGATAGAAGTGTTAGTCCAACAAGAGATATGTTGTCATCAATTATCAAAACCACCTAGGGAGCACTTGTGCTTTCAATAGATTATCAGCTCCTTCTCCACTCGAACCCTGAACCATTCGGGAGCTAATGATGAAGCTACGTACTTAGGGTAGGGTCATACACCTGACCTAGACATCCTCCCCTAGGAGAGCACCCTAAAGCCAGGATCATCCAAAGGGTACCATCATCCACTCGACCAGAAACGTTCCACTCCGAAAAATCGATGCCCTCGACCATCGCATAAGTCACTGGACGGGCAGAAGAGCTAAAGCCACTCTGCATATGTAACGGTCGAGCATTTACTTATAGGCTTAATTGGAATTTATAGCACTTTAATGTGGGCATTACCAGTAACGTTCTCTCTTCAATGTACCTTAAACCCTCTGTGTTGTGGGCTGGCTGGGGTCCTGGCGCACTATATATAAGCCACCCCCTCCACAGGCACAAGGGTTCGCACCCCCTGTAACTCACACGCATATAATCCAGTCGACCGCCTTTGGGCTCTGAGACGTAGGGCTGTTACTTCCTCCGAGAAGGGTCTGAACTCGTAAACCTCGTGTGTACAACTTCTCCATAGATAGGATCTTGCCTCTACATCCCTACCCCCTATTCTACTGTCAGACTTAGAACCGTGACAACAGCCGCAGGAGGGTGTGTGCGTTCTCCTCGAAACTCATGTCGACCGCAGTTTCTCTCAGCCCCCTCACCCTTTTTTTCGTGGTTTCTTGAACTTTTTCGGAGCCCAACTTCACCATTTTTCCCCCAACACAATCACATATCTTGCCGCGTATGTCTCCTTGTGCGAAAACTTCTTGGGTTGTCGACCACACTGGGGTCTATTCAAGGACATTTTTACGTGCTGCTTTCGGACTGTGAAGAAGGCCAGTCCGACTAACGATAAGATGCGGGTGCTCCAAATGTGTGGGGGTTTAGGGATTCAGACGAGAGGTAGGAGTGCCTTTCCTGCCATGACCCTTCCTGAGTCGGTTAGGGGATGGCAGTCGACTTGGTTTTACTGCAAGGATGTTCCAACTCCTGGTCAGTCGACCGGTCTTCCTCCCTTCACCATGGATCGAGTCCACCAACCCCCTACATTGCCTGAGACCCCGTCGGAGAAGGCTAAGGTGTTGATGTTAGTCGACTGGGTAGTTCAACTAGTTCGAGACGACATGACTAGTATGGACTTGTTGGAGGTGTTCCTCAGTCGATGCATCCAGCCTCTCCAAGTCCGTGACCATCCGATGTGGATGTACTCGGGCTTGAACGACACCACTAGGATCCACCCGGAGCAGGTCGCCGAGGAGATGGTAGCGCAGTGGCTGCAGAGCACCACTGGAAGCAAGGACAACCCAGGGGTCCAGAAGAGTTGCGCCATCCGACTCCAAAAATGAACCGGACAAGGTCTGACATTTGTTACCAAGTGTCTTCTAATTCTGATTTGTAATCATCCTTGAATTTGATTGGTGTTTGTATGACTTTTTGTCTTGCAGATATATACTGAAATGTACTCAATGCCGAACGGTGATCTAGCCCAGGAAGGAGAAGTGAGCGCGGACGAAAGCGCTCAGTGGCAATTAGAGGACTCGGCTGAAGAGGAGAGTGACGACCAAAGCAGTAGTGAAGAAGTCAACTCACCACCCCGCTCTGAGAGATGTTCCAAGCAGACACGTGACCCACCAAGAGGACGGGGCAAAGCAGTTGCGACCGCTACGCAAGCACCGAAACGCACTCGGACATCCACTCCTGAACCGACTAAGAAGGATCCAAAGCAGCTCAAGGTTGCGCTAACAAAACCTCGGAAGGCCTTGCCTAAAATCAAGGTGGACGTTCCTATTGCCTCCATGTAAGTGACTCGCTTTCTCTCTTTACTCAAGAGCTCCTTCATTGGCTGCGGACCCATTTTCATGCTTGACCTAGTGAGTTCTGAAATTTACAGTGCTGCTACTTCTGGGACTTCCATGGACATTTACAAGCATGAGGATGATGAGGAAACTGAAGATGAGTCCACTTCTAAAGTAGGTATGACTCTGCCATCTTGCCTTCATTTTGCCAGTTAAACTATCTGTAGACCGAAATCTTACAGTCGAGTCTTTTGCAATGCCAAAAAATGTTATTGAACTTCCAGACCATGATGAAGAAGTGCCTTAGAAGCCTGTGGGGAGAAGGGGCAGGACTTCGAGTAGGAGGGCACCTGCCAGTGAGGTACTTCAGTTGACACCAGTGCCAGAACCGGTGACCCAGTAGTTTGGAGACCTTAACCGGGCCTTTGTTACCTTTGTTGATCCTGTGTCGACTGAACATCCTTCGGCGTTGATTGTTCAAGTCATTGCTTCGTCCGTGCAACTCCATGCCTCAGATCCTCAGGCTGCTGTGGCTGCTCCATCAAGTCCGCTTTTTGTTACCCATCATGTCCCGGAGGATCCAGTGAGCGCTGCCAGGGAAGCTATACGCCAAGCAGGACTTATGATGGAGTGGATGAAGACGGTGCACGAGGCTAGTCAAGATGCTTA
Source organism: Triticum urartu (assembly GCF_003073215.2). Lineage (NCBI taxonomy): Eukaryota > Viridiplantae > Streptophyta > Magnoliopsida > Poales > Poaceae > Triticum > Triticum urartu. Next base: position 252,779,148 of record NC_053027.1, on the reverse strand, counting down.
TGATGCCAGCTCAACTCTCCATACCAACGTCTAGGTTAGTTGTTTTCCGACTGATCTTTAGCTTGACGCTTGTTCTGTTAGGATATGCTACCCGAAACCTTTAATGTGCATCTAGTGTCAATATGCATCTTAAATCTGTACACCCACTTGGTGTTTCAACTTTTTTTGAGTAGTCTTTCCACTTGAGTCGACTAGCTCACGTCGAGTGTATCTTTGAACTAGTGGGGGCACGCAGAGTGCACCCACTAGGTGTAGTCCCCGAGGCCGCTGCCGAATGTGTGATTCGGCGGGGGTCTTGATAAAAATCTCTCTTTATAGTTCTTCCACTCGGCTTAGACAGCTCATGTCGAGTGGAATTTGGACCAGTGGGGGTATGCAAAGTGCACCCACTGGGTGTAGTCCCCGAGACCGCAGTCGACCGCGGGCAGTCGGCTGTGGTCTGGGAATAACTGTTGTCTTCTCTTTTTTATTGACTGGACAGACCATGTTGATTGAAAAGTCGAACTAGTGGGGGCACGCTAAGTGCACCCACTGGGTGTAGTCCCCGAGACTACTGTTGAATGTTTGATTCAGTAGTAGTCTTAGAACTCTTTTTCCCGTAATGATCTGAACTTGCATTTTATCACTCGGAAGCGACAATCTCTGTTCATGTCGACTAACTGTCCGCTGACTGTAGAAATCCTGCGAGCTCGGGGCCCGGTTTGCTGACTTGGAGAAAAACAAATCCAACTCAAGCTTGACCTGGAGTTGGCCAAGGAGAACTTGAAGAAGGCTCGGGATGAAACTGTTGGTATTGGAGGTAAAAAACTTGCCGACTGACTCCTTTTCCATCTTTCCCTTCCTCCTTCCGATCCAATTGTTAGTTCGTTTAGAAAAAATGAGGCAGGCTCTGGACCAGAAGGCCTTGACCTTGTGGCGACAGAGCAAACGGCGCAGGAGAAATCAGCACTTGTCGACAAGAAGCTAGCTTCAGTCAGTAAGCTTGAAGAAGATAATGCCAAACTGAAGACCACTCTTGATGAAGCCAACAAGGATGTGACGCGACTAAAGAAGGACAAGGTGGCTCTGACCACCAAAGTTGGAGATCTCGCCCGGAAGAGAGACGAGCTGGAGCTTTATCTGGGAGGACTCGCCAAGAAATTGTTCCTTGTGCTTGAAGGTACTCTCCCCTGTCTGACTGACCTCCTGCTATCGACTCGTCATATGGCTGTTGACTCATCGATTCTATGTGTGTGTAGAATTACGTCAAAACTTCGAGGAAGAAACCGGGCGGATTGAGACTGAGTTGGACCCTATAAACTCCCTCATCAAGGATGAAGCTGCAATGAACGTGCTACGCCTGGAATCTCGCCTTGCTAGCGTCACCAACTATCTGGCTCGACTAAAGCTGGCGATATCATGGATCGACGTGGAGCTCTGGCCGAGGGAGACATTCCTTTATAAACTCGAGTCTTTGATGACTTGACTCAACGAGATCCCCAGTCGAGTGCAGGCATGGAAGAAGTCATCTGCCCGATGCGGTGCTGAGGTAGCTCTGTCTCTGGTCCGCATCCATTGCAAGGAGGCCAAAGAAGAAAAGCTTGTGGCCCTCAAGGTTACCAAAACCAAGAGATATAACTTCCAGTCCTTCATGGAAACCTTCCTCAACGCTGTGACTCGTATTGCTGATGGAATCGACCTGGACTAGTTTGTCGAGCCAGCTAACCCTCCTCCTACCGAGTGAACAAACTTTAAGCCTCACTTTTATTTCCCTCGGGATGCTGAGTGATTTTGTAATTGTTAAACTCCTTCGGGCCTGACGCCCGAGCACTTTTATCTATGATTCTGAACCTTGCAAGATTTACCTGAACTTAGCTTTTCTCCGAATATGCTTGCCTTTGTCTTTGCTGTTTTTGATTCTCTTGACTCTGAGTGAAACTTTATTATTCACTCTGAATATGCTCGGTTGGCACTGTATTTGTGATGCAGCTCCGACGAGAGGACCGTGGACATGAGCAACAGATGTCGTGTATGACCTACACCTCGTCGTCTTTACGGATCGGGATGGAGCATACGTTGTACTTGTGTCGAAGCTCCGACGAGAGGGTCACGGACATGAATACTAGATGTTGCGCACGACTTGCACCTCGCTATCCTTGCTGACCAGAATGGAGCAGACGTTGTACTTATGTCATAGCTTCGACGAGATATTTGCGGACATGAACACTAGATGATGCACATGACCTGCACCTCGTCGTCCTTACGGATCGGAATGGAGCATGTGGCCAAATTTCCGAGTGAGAAGGTTGCTCCTCACTCGGTAAGATTTTTAAAACTTAGGCGAGTACAAAACTGTAGCTAAGCCCCCGATTGAGAGGATTGCTCTTCACTCGGTAGGATTGTTAAAACTTAGGCGAGTACGCAACTGCATCTTAGCCCCCGAGTGAGAGGGTTGCTCTTCACTTAGTAGGATTTTTAAAACTTAGGCGAGTATGGAACTGCAGCTAAGCCTCCGGGTGAGAGGGTTGCTCTTCACGTGGTAGGATTTTTAAAACTTAGGCGAGTACGAAACTGCAGCTAAGCCTACGAGTGAGAGGGTTGCTCTTCACTCGGTAGGATTTTTAAAACTTAGGTGAGTACAGAACTGCAGCTGAGCCCTCGAGTGAGAGGGTTGCACTTCACTCGGTAGGATTTTTAGAACTTAGGCGAATACGGAACTGCAGCTAAGCCCCCGAGTGAGACAGTTTCTCTTCACTCGGTAGGATTTTTAAAACTTGGGTGAGTGCAGAACTGCAGCTAAGGCTCCGAGTGAGAGGGTTGCTCTTCACTCGGTAGGATTTTAAAAACTTAGGTGAGTATAGAACTGCAGCTAAGCCCCCGAGTGAGAGGGTTGCTCTTCACTCGGTTGGATTTTTGAAACTTAGGCGAATCGGGTTCGCAGCTAAGCCCCCGAGCAGGAGGATTGCTCTCCACTCGGGGTGTTTTTTAAACTCAGGCAAATCGGGTTCGCAGCTAAGCCACCCACTGGGGGATTTGAACACATGTATTGATGGGATAACAATCATTAAGATACTGCAAAAACCTTTTCTTTGATAAGAAAACTGAATGATTCTTATTACAACTCATGGACTCGAGTGTTTAGGTATAAAAACGGCGGAGTAGATCCGCATTCCATGAGTGTGGCTCGTCTTTCTTCGTGGCTACGTTTTAGAGGTGATATGCTCCATTGTGGAGCACTTTGGTAATGATGAAGGGACGTTCCCAGGCAGGAGCAAGCTTGTGAGGTCATTTCTGATGCACTCAGAGCACAAGTTCTCCTTCTTGGAACGCTCGACCTCTGACATTACGAGCATGGAATCGATGCAAGTCTTGCTGGTAGATGGTCGGCGGGATCAGAGCCATCTCACATTATTCCTCGAAGAGGTCAACTGCATCTTGGCGTGCCTGCTCAGCTTCAGCTTCTGAGAAAATTTCCACTCGCGGAGCATTGTGGAGTAGGTTACTTGGAAGTACAGCTTCAACGCCATATACCATGAATAAGGGGGTTCGGTCAGTCGACCGGTTAGGAGTTGTTCTCAGTCACCATAGGATAGATGGCAATGCAGTCACCCAAGCCCCAGCAGCATGCTTGAGATCACGCATCAGCCGGGGTTTCAGCCCTTCAAGGATCAAACCATTTGCCCTTTCTGCCTACCCATTCGGCTGCGGGTGAGCAACAGACACGTTGTCAACCCAAGTGCCTTGGGAAGCGCAGAATGCTCTGAACTCATCAGAATCAAAGTTGGAGCCATTATCTGTGAGAATACTGTGAGGTACTCCATATCTGGAAATCAGTTCTCTGATGAAACTGATGATCGTGCTTGAATCGAGATTCTTGATGGGTTTGGCTTTGATCCATTTAGTGAACTTGTCGACTGCTACAAGAAAATGAGTGAAACCACTCCTTCCAGTCTTGAAGGGTCCGACCATATCCAACCCCAAAACGGCAAATGGCCAGATTAGTGGAATAGTCTTCGGCAGATGCAGGCTTGTGGGACATGTTTGAGTAGAACTGACAGCCTTCGCACTTGTGGACTATATCTTTAGCCATCTCATTTGCATGTGGCCAGTAGAATCCCACTCGGTATGCTTTGGCCACGATGGTCCGAGAGGACGCATGATGACCATAGGTCCCCGAGTGGATATCATTGAGAATCATTCGACCTTCTTCTGGTGTAATGCATCACTGAGCAACTCCAGTAACACTCTCTCTGTAGAGATGTCCACCTATCATGGTAAAGGATTTGGATCGATGGATAATCTGACGGGCCTCATCATCATCCTCCAGAAGTTCCTTCCTGAGCAAATACGCAATATACGGCACCGTCCAATCGGTGGTGATGACCAAAACCTCCATGATTTGATCGACCATGGCTGGGACTTCGATCTCAGTCGGATCGGTAGAACTTTTCGGCTGCGGGTCACTTCTGTGAAAGGATCTTATTGAACTGATGGGGTGTGGAGATGCTCCAAGAATACATTGCTGGGAATAGGCTCCTGCTTTGAACCTATCTTCGCCAGGTCATCAGTTGCTTGATTCTTGGCTCGGGGTATGTGGTGGAGCTCTAACCCTTCAAACTTATTTTCCAACTTTCTCACTGCATTGCAATAGCCACTCATAGCTGGGCTCCTGATGTCCCACTCCTTCATCACTTGATTGACCACAAAATCTGAGTCATCGTAAACCATTAGGCGACGGACACCGAGTCAAATGGCCATACGCAACCTGTACAGAAGTGCCTCATATTCAACTTCATTGTTGGAGGAATCAAAGTGAATCTGGAGAACATAACTGAGTTTGTCGCCTCGTGGGGATACCAGGACTACCCCAGCACCAGACCCATTTAGCATCTTGGACCCATCAAGAACATAGTCCAATGCTTCGAGTGAATCTGAGTCGGTTGCTGCTGCTCAATCCACTCGGCAAGGAAATCTGCTATTGATTGGGACTTGATTGCTTTCTTTGCCTCAAACTTGATATCCAACGGAAGTAGTTCAATCACCCACTTTGCCACTCGACCAGTTGCATCTCTGTTGTTCAGAATTTCCGATAATGGAGCGTCGCTGATGACTGAAACCAAGTGGGCAGAGAAATAGTGTGCACCTTTCTTCGTGGTCAAATAAATTCCATAAACAAGCTTCTGATAATGTGGATATCTCTCCTTGGATGGAGCCAAGACTTCAGAAATATAGTACACTAGGCGCTGAACTTTGTAGGCTTTGCCTTCTTCCCGCTCGACCATGAGCACAGTGCTGACAAGTTGTCCCGTGGCTGCAATATAGAGCAGTAGAGGCTCTTTGCTGACTCGGGCAACAAGCACCAGCTGGGTGGAAAGCAGGGCTTTGAGCTCTACAAACGCTGCTTCCGCTTGAGAGTCCACTCGAACTTGTCAGACTTTTTCATCAGTCGATAAAGATGCAATGCCTTTTCATCGAGACGAGAAATGAATCGACTCAAAGCGGCCAAACAACCAGTAAGCTTCTGAACATCGTGCACACGCACAGGGCGTTTCATTCGGAGTATTGCACCAACCTTCTCTAGGTTCGCGTTGATCCCTCGTTCGGAAATGAGGAAACCGAGCAACTTTCCACCTGGGACTCCGAATTTGCACTTCGATGGATTAAGCTTGATATCATATCTTCTCAGGTTGGCAAAGGTTTCCACGAGGTCAGTTAGCAGGTCGGAACCTTTGCGAGACTTGACCATGATGTAATCCATGTATGCTTACACATTCCGACTGATCTGAGGGAGCAAGCACTTCTGAGTCATGGGAATGAAAGTAGCGCCAGCATTCTTGAGACCAAAAGGCATGGTAACATAGCAAAAACACCCGAATGGGATGATGAAAGTTGTTTTTATTTCGTCGGGACCATACAGTCGGATCTGATGGTACCTGAAATAAGCATCCAAAAAGGACAAAAGCTCACATCCCGCGGTCGAGTCGACGATTTGATCGATGCAGGGTAGAGGGAAGTGATCTTTCAGGCAGGCCCGATTGATATGCTTGAAATTGATGCACATGCGAAGTGAATCATCTTTCTTGGGGACCATGACAACATTGGCGAGCCACTCGGAGTGGTATATCTCACGGATGAACTCAGCTGCTAGAGGCCGAGCCACCTCTTCACCAATTGCCTTCCTCCTCTCGACGGCGGGTCGACAGAGATGCTCTTTGACAGGTTTTGCTTTCGGGTTGACTCGCAAATGGTGCTCAGCCAGTCCCCTGTGTACACCTGGCATGTCAGAAGGCTTCCATGCAAGAATGTCCCAGTTCTCACGGAGGAACTAGATGAGCGCTTCTTCCTATTTGCTGTCGAGTGTTGTTGAGATATGAGTCGGAGCAGCATTGGGATCGGTCAGGTGAATGTGAACTTGCTTTGTTTCTCCGGACGACTGAAATACAGACTCTGAAGCATGCTTCTTTGCACGTAAGAAATCACTCGGATATGCGTACTTCTGATATTCTTGCATTTCTACAGCTGCCATCTGTTCATCGGCAATCTTCGAGCCCTTCTAGAGGCACTCTTCTGCTCTCTGCCGATTACCGGTGACTGTGATGACGCCCTTGGGACCAGGCATCTTCAGCTTGAGGTACACGTAACATGGTCGAGCCATGAAACAAGCATACGTAGTCTTGCATGATAGGCACTATGAAAGTCCACGACCTCAAACGTCAACTTTTCCATGCGGTAATTCTTGGAATCACCGAAAACCACGTCCAAGGTGATTTGGCCGAGTGAATCAGCCTTCTTCCCCGGAATGACTACATGGAAACGCATGTTGCTTTCGGTGAGTTTGGACATCGGAATGCCCATCCGTCGGAGGGTCTCTGAATACAAAATGTTCAGGCCACTACCACCATCCATTAGAACCTTGGTTAGTCGAGTGCCCCCAACGACTGGGTCGACCACCAATGCTTGCCGCCCTAGGGTAGCAACATGCGCTAGGTGATCGGACTGGTCAAATGTGATAGGAGTCTTGGACCACTTCAGATATGTCATCATCGCCAGAGCGGACATGTTCACTTCTCTGTTGATAACTTTCTATCGACTTTTGCTCTCTAGATCAGCAAAAATCACTAAAATGGCATTGACGTTAGGGTAACCATCGTCCTCCTCTTTGTCCGAATCCTTATCAGATTCTTTTTCTTTCTCGCTGGGCTGACCCTCTCGGAAACTCTAAATTAGGAGTTGACACTGTCGAGTGGCATGCTTGGGGTAAATCAAGTTTCCCTCTTCATCCGTCTTAGTGTGTATATGACACGGCAAATCTAGCACATCATTCCCTCCTTGATCTCTCACCTTCTTGGGGACCCACGGCCCCTTAGGCTTTCCTTTGAATTTTCCTTGGGTCACAACTGCAGCTTCCCCTGGATTTGCTGGTTCGACTTTATGCTTTTGCTTCTGGTTGGAATTTCCTCCTCCGGTGTCCTAGGCGACAAGTTCGTTCTTGCCACTATGGAGTCGATCCTCTTCTTCGCCGTTAGCGTACCGAGTGGCTATTTCCATCATTCGGTCCAGAGTCATATCTCATGTCCGGCCGATTTTCAGGTTTAGCTCTCTGTACCGAATGCCCTCCTTGATGGCGCAAACTTCCTAGTGTTGCGACACATTTTCTATTGTATGATGCAAAGTGGTCCATCTCTGGATATAATCCCTCAAAGTTTCATTCGGTTTCTGAACACAATGTTGTAATTCCGTCAGCCCTGCACGCCGCTTGCAAGTGCCCTCAAATGTCCTGGCAAACACTCTGGCCAACTCTTCCCAACTGAATATACTGCCAAGAGAAAACTGATTCAACCAAGCCCTGGCTGAACCCTCCAACATCAGAGGAAGCTGTTTCATGGCTACATCATCATTACCACCACCAATCTGCACAGCCACTCGGTAATCTTCCAGCCAAGTGTCAAGCTTGGATTCACCAGTAAACTTACTAACTCCAGTCGCCAACCTGAAGTTGGGAGGGATTTCTACGGCCTTGATGGCTCTGCTGAAACACTCAGGCCCAGAAACATGCACTCAGCCGCTTCTTGGACGATCTCTGTCTTGTCCTTCTCTGTGGGCTCTGTTCCGGTCGACGAGACCCTGTACCAAAATTGACCATGCATCAAGTCCGGGTTCTTTGGGGTCGACTGGAAGTCTTCGCTCCACACCATACGGACGCCTGTCATCATATTGCTGGGGTGCATACGATCCGCCCCTCGGAGGGGGCATAGGCACTTGACGACGGTCCTCACGGCTGAACCGATGATCATATTGCTCGTGGTTCCGACCTAGGTACTGCTCTTGATGGTGCCCTCGGCCTTCACGTCGCAGAGGTGATCTTGGGCTATGAGCCGACTGGATGGTGTCTGCGACCACGGATCTGCTATGGATCCTATTACGCGACTGGGAAACTGCTATGTTCTGCTCTCCTCCTGCCCGGAGCAGTGCTCGAATCTCCATCAACCCTCTTCCGACCTCTGATTGGGATAGCTGGATCGACTCTGCTATACGGGATGCAGCAGTAAGATTCTAAATCGGAGTGCGGTATACCTGAGGTTCAGGTAGGAACAATTGTCGCTGTCGTCGACTGGATTCAAGGATCTGTCGTCGAGCGCACTCGTCGAGTGAATGCTGAAGGTTCTTCAGCCGCTCGCGCTCAGCCAAAGTGGCTAGGCGCGCAGCCTCCAAGGCCCGAGCCTTGGAGGTCTCTTGTCAATGATTTTCTATCTCTCTCATCAAAACGGTTGTCTCTTCTCCTTCCCCATGTACTAATTTCGGATGCACATGCATCTCATGTATATTGCATGTCTCCATCTTTATCATAAACCTAACTTCTTCCTCCCTCTCACTTGTGAGGTTTGTATCCTACTCTCTCGCCCACATACATACAATCTTTCCCGCCCTATTTCTCTTTCTTACATGGGGTGTATATCTTATGTGTTCAGTGCACACATCTGTCTCCCGCCATTGCTCCATCTTCACAAGCTCTCTCTACATGTTTCATTCACACATTGGGATGTGTTAAACTGTTGCTTTATAATGGATCATGTAGAGTTATGGATGGATTTGTTGCAACCTACAAAGTAATAACTATGAAATGCAATTAGATTTTCATTTGATTGGGATTATATGAGTTTGAGCATATTGTGATGTACTATGGACATGGTAGACATCTTGGAATTCAACAATGATTCTAACTATTGAATTGCATAAACCATCACAATCGAAGCCAGTAGCTTCATATTTTTTTTTCACGATTACAAAAAATGATTAATTCCACTAAAAACTAAGAAAACAAATGCGTACTCCCTCCGTTTTTATCTAAGTCCATGTATTAGCATTGGTCAAAGACAAGTTTTGCAAACTCTCACAAAGTTTATAATGAAAAATATTAACATATATAGTAACAAATAAATACCATGAGATTCATTATTGAATGTACTTTCACATCATACATATTTTTATGGTAATTTCTTATATTATTCTATAAAGTTGGTCAAACTTTAGGAAGTTTGACTTCGGTCAAACCTACTATGCGGAGTTAATAAAAACGGAGGGAGTACTAGTAGTTATTAGTACAACTCGCTAGTTGCTTAGCACAATCACCCAACACACCAGACGGGGAGTTTAGTATTACAAAATTTTCAGGTCGGCGGGAAAATCTCCTACAACACTGATCTGAGCAGTGCAAAGTTACCATCATACCCTTCGTAATAGGCCTATAGATGCCGGTGGTTAGGGGGCTGTTTTGGTAACTCCAGGCACCCAGAGTAATACACCTGAATACTCCCCATTTTCTATCCCCACTGCAGAATAAATTTCTCCACCACACCGCAGCATTCGTGCTCCTCCCCTTCTTCATCATCGCACTCGTCCACCACAATGCATCTGCCTCATCGACGATGTCGTATGCCACACTGGAGCAGGTCCACCGTCGCCGTTGTACACGGAGGCTCTTCCCCGGCACCGTCTTCCACGGTCTCGGATCTCCTTCCCAGAAGCCGACGCCAAGCGCAGAAGCACCACTGTCGTATACAATGAACTGACTGCTGCCGGCCATGATGCACAGACACCGCCACGACCATTGTACTCATCCACGATCGGTAATGTGTATATTGAATCTCTTAGCAGTACATTTGCAGTTCCAATTTTGTTCATACCAACCGTTCAAATTTCCTGGTTGTTATTATTTCGGTAAAATTAATTGGTTATAGCTTGCATTGTCCAACAGAATATCACCTTGTAACTGGGTGTCGCTCTGTATTACGATGTGCTTGGGTAGGTTCTTCATCTGCAACCAGTAGTGTGGCAAATGATGGAAATATTTTTAGAACTAGCGAGATTCCCATGTGTTGCATGGAGCATCAAGATGCATTTGTATGTGTAGTTTATCTTGTGGGAGAAAAAGATGAATGAGGGAAGGCCTTATCTGCAAATGTGGAGAGGGGTGTGGGTATCTTTTTGCAAACAAATTTGGAGCGGCCACTCGAGCCAGCACTACGCGGCCTGCAAAAACTGACTATTCCGGTGTTGTAAATGTTTTTTTAATGCGCCACGCGTTGCAAGCCTGCTGGAGATGCTCTAACATGGCAGATGAGTGCTTTAATGTTGCCCACAAGAAGCATGACTATTACTATATTTTTCTTGCCATGTTGAGATTTTAAAACTACGAATGCGAACATGCAGAGGAGCAATGAAGAACAAACACAGGATATTGGGGACATCTTCAAGGAACATGGCAAGTTAAAGAGGAGTTGCACCTAACCTATAAAATGAGCTTTGGTAAGTAACAACCTTTCAATTACTTTCGTTTAGCCTCGTGTTCTTTCATGTGTACATGTTGTAGTTTCTATTTCTCTTAGCTTCGTCTTCTTTGATGTGTAATAAGAAGAGTATTAATCGTCCTAATGCTTTTGTTTTTAGCTTGATGTAGGAAGTGGGTGTTCTCACCTTGGATTTTATTTTTATATTTCTCCTTTTGAATTCACTTCTGTGAGTCCTGTTTATCTGGCTTCAACTTAATGGATCTGGGTAGCTCTGACTATTGATCTAAAAAGAAGTAACTTCATGTGAGGATGCAGTTCCCGCGAGGAGGGAAGTATGGTCAACCTCGAGGTCATGTTTCCAAAATGAGGCTGGATTACACACAAGGTGCTCGTTCCCTAATGATGATGTATTAGACACAAGGTGCAAATTCCTAGGTGATGTTGGATTACACACAAGCCAGGTGGAGTCGTCAACTGTTCGTGTCCTTGTTGCTCTAGTAAAGGCTGAAAGAAAGCGTGCAGCAGCCCTTGAGAATGTAGATGAGTTCCTGAAGAAGCGAAAAGAGAAATTAGATGCTCTTTTCACCCAAGCCAAAGAAGAGATGGAAGAAGCCAGAAAGAAGCTAGCAGAGGCAGTGCAGGCTAGGTGTCTCCTGCTATCTAAAACTGCTGTCAATACAAATTTTCATTCATAATAACTAGGTTCAAGTGTTTATCTCATCAGCATGCATGTTGTGATGTTCGTGCGACAAATGAGATCTATGTAAGTCTGATGCCAAGATGTGGCACAAAATATATATTTTCTGGGTCATGTAATAACATCCATTATATTTTTTTCTAGTGAGAGGCCACGTCCGCTCTGGCACAGTGTGAGAGCTACTCACTCCGGTCCTTTTTTGTTTTGGTACTACTAATCTAGTAGCAAGATGCCCATGCATTGCATGAAAAACCAAGAAGCATTTATTTTACAAAACATCTATTATGATTTACCCATGCGGGAGTAATCTCATGTGTAAACACTAACAACAACTTCAGGTTTACATACCTCAGCGCGTACACTGCTCATGCTGATCCTCTTCGACACTGACCTCCGCAAGCACGTTGACGGCGTCGTCTGTGTCCCAAGTCCCAAAAAATTGGACTGAGCGAAGTGGGGGATATGAGAAAGAACATAGATAAGATGAGGAGGAGTGGGGCGTGGTGGTGGTAGGTGTTCGGAATGAGCAGAGGCATGGGGATGGACGACCCCGCAATGGCTGACGGTGGCCGAGGTCATCTCCCGACCAGCTGGATCGGGCCCAGGACCCCCATGGCGGTTCCTTACGGTCCACTTCGGGGAGCCCATGCCGCATACAAGGAGGTTTCCACAAGACTTGGCGCCCAAACCAAGGACTCTCCTAAACCCTAGGGCTCCAGTGTGTTATATAAACTAAGGCTAAGCTAGTTAATAGAGGATCTAATATTCATTAGAACAATCTCATGGTAGACACATGTACTCTGTACTATCCCCCATATGGATACAATCCAAAGTAGGACGTAGAGTTTTACCTCCATCAAGAGGGCCCGAACCTGGGTAAAACCTGTGTCTGTGTTACCATCGCTCTAAGATGCCTAGCTAGGACCCCTACTATGAGATACGCCAGATATAGAACCGACAGTGGCCACCATGCCAGATTGTTACATAGGCTTCATTTTTTAATATCTCAACAATGAGGTTGTGGGAGATAAGGATGAATGAGGGAAGGCCTTATATGCAAATGTAGAGAGAGGTGCGGGTATCTTTTTGCAAAATTGCCATAGTTTGATTTCTATCCATCAGACATAGATCGGACGATCTATATTGCAGGATGGCAGGCACACCATCATCACCAACTCAGTTTTCTAAAGAGAAAAAGAAGAAGAGGAAAGATAAGAGAAGAGAATTGAGATAAGATAACCTCATTTTGCATTTAGATTTTGCAAGTTAAATTCAAGGACAAACTTTGACCCAAAATACGATGGGTACTAGTAAACCAAAATTCATGGACAAACTAGTAGTGATCAATTCCATTGTTCGCTCCATACCAATCGTTCTAAAAAAATCTATAATGCACCATTGAAATCAGAATTCTTACCAGCCCCCCCCTCCCCTAAAAATGATTTTTTAAACATGACAATTCGATCAGTGGCGACTGGCGAGCCACCGCCTCCAGGTCATTCACCTGTGGTCCCTGGCCATCAATTCCTGCGGATTAAATTATCACACAAGCTAGCTTTTCCTACAATGGTGCGCTCCACCACGTACCCGGTACCCACACATGCATCAATTTTGCACCTTGGGTTTATTTTTTTACGGTGCCTTTACGTAACTCTCATGTGTGCGAGACATCGAGAGACAGACTGAGTGCATGTGCCTCTTCTCTTTGTATATGTACTCCACCATTTGTCTGGTGTCCAAAAAAACTATATAGTAATAAATAGCAATGTGCCAATGCGTTGCAACACGTTCAAAGTAGATTAATACATATTCACTGATTTGATAGAAAAGATCTAGTTTTGAAATACGTATATCACTAAAAATATGTTATGTTTCACTCAAAATATATTCCTTTGGCAGTTTTGATGAGATAAGGGAGGAATGTGGTTGGTTTCAAGATTCGAGAAGTGGTATATTGTTTCAAAAAGCCCATGTGTGTGTTTGGTGTGTGTGTGGGAGAGGGAGAGAGGAGGAGGACGGAGTGTGTGTGTGACAAAAACACAAAGAGTGTGTGTGCGGGAGACATCACCATAAAATGAGGCGATAGTGTGTGTGTGCATGATCGAGAGGGCGTGTCTCAAGAAGGGACGAAAAATCTACATAGATACAAGGAGTGCGAGAGAGACATGTGCGAGATAGTGGAAGGAAGAGTGTTGGTCATCTCTTCACTTCCTAATCCGCAATCTCATGTGTGATGAGAGCAATCCTAGAGTACATTTCAGTGACACCTTCACCATCCTTCATTTTGAACATGTGCTTTGGCATTGATTCACTGCGGCAAACGAGGCGATGAGGACGACGAAGCAGCGAGAAGCGAGACGAGTCGCTGGCAAGGAGGGCCCGCGGCTCTTTCGCACCAAAAACGATTCGCCTGGCGCCCCTGAGCGCCTCCCAGCGCGCCGGGTTCGGGTTGGGTACTTGGGGGCGCGACTGGGCCGATTTTTTGGCGTCGGCGGCCGAAAAGTCGCCTGGGGGCCTTGTTGGGGGCGCGGCTGGAGATACTCTAAGCATGATCTCCGGTGTGCGAAGATGGCTTGGAGAGGACAGCATCTGCAAAATCTTTTGCTAATGTCTAAGGAACTGGAGGGGTACCAACTGGAGGGGCAACTGGGGTAGTGGCTGCAGGTGCTGATGTTGTAGCTCTTGTGTCACTGACTGGCACAGCTGCATACCTTTGTGCTCAAGGCACTCTCTGATATGCCTCTGTGGTAGTTCCTCCTCTCATCTCCTATGCTTCTTCTCGAAGTTGCTCAACTGCTATTTGAATCTCTGTGACCTTCAAGTCTATATCATAAAATTTTGTTTCACTGATCCTCTCAATACTTTTCTTGATTTTGCGTCAGGGTGGCTAGTCCTTTCTCAATTCTTACTGTTGCTTTAAGTAGATAGCTGAGCTGATCCTGCTTGGTCTTGAGGTTTGTAGCTGAGGCATCTGGCATCTTGGAAATCTTTGCTGGTTTGCCTTCTCTCTCTTCTCCTGAGGCTCTACAGATGTAGGATGTGAAGCATCCAGGACATTTGTATTGTCCTCAATCTCTGGCCTCATGGGAAGGTGCTCCCTATCTAGCAGATATGTGCATGTGCCCATCTTGGAGTTGATGAGCATCTGAATGTGTGGGGCATACCCACAGGACATCTTTTGTTCTGCTGCAATCCTTTTAGTTGTTTCAACAATCAAGGTCATCACCTTGAACTTCTCTGGCACACCAAACATGTGTAGCAAGTTGATTGAGTGACCTATGATCATCCTGTCATCTCCAGACTTGGGCAAAAGATTATGCCTCAATATGGTGTTGATGGTTGGCAACCCTGACACTAGATAGTAAATAGAGCCAAACTTGTGAGTATCCAAGGCATCATTAGGTATCTCCTTGTGAGTATCCAACGCTATAAGAGGGGCTGAGCAAAGCGGTAGCATAACCAATCAACGGTTTGCTAGGACATGGTGGGTTAGAGGTTTGATATGGCAATTTGGGAGGCTTGAAAGCAAGTGGTAGGCATCGTAGCATTGGCATAGCAAAAGAGCGAGCAATCTAGCATAGCAAAGATAGTAGTGACTTCGAGGGTATGATCATCATGCCTGCAAAGTTGTCAGAGTTGACTGGATCCTTGAAAGCAAACTCAACGGGCTCCCCGTTAGCGAACTCATCTCCTGGGTCTACCCAAACAAGACAAACAAGCAACAAGGACACAATCAACCACGTGCAAGGATCAAACAATATGATGCAAGGATGGTATGCTATGCGGGATGCGATGCGGGATGCATATGCAAGATTTGACAAGGGATGCATGAACCTGGCCTCAACATGGAAATAAAAGTGTTCCACTGGAATGATGAGATGAAATCGCTTGAAAACGATATAAAGAACGCCGGAATCGGAGCTACGGTTTGGAAATGGCAAGCAATTGAAATATGGCCACGTTCTGCGATTTACAGCAAGTAGCCGTCTAAATGCAACGAGATGAACATGCTACAGCACCCAAACATGGCAGGGATGCATTGATGATGCTTAAAAAAAATCTAGCACTGAGCTACGGCCAATTCATCCATTAACAGGTTCAAACAAGCATGGCAAAAATGCATACGGTAAACAGATTCCAGACTTAGTGAAATTAACACTTGTCTGGAATTTCAGATTAGATAGCACTCTTCGGAGCAACAAAACTATATGCTAAAGACCTGAACATGGCAAAGCAAAGCATGGCATGGAGCTACTCAAAGAGCTTAACAAAAGTCCCTTAGTGACATTGAGCCAAAATGGATAAGAAAATACAATTGCAAGCATGTGAACATGGCAAAAACATAATCAGTTCTCAGACTTAGTGAAAACTGGAGCATGCTGAAACAGATATCAAGTAGGCATGTTTACGAGCTCGATGCACTCACTACAGAGCAAGTCATGACAAACTAAGCATACATCCACCAAGAATACACAAAATGCAAGCTAGACATGGCAAGAACAATAGCATAGCATGCACGGATCAACTACAACATCCTCGGCAAAATTGCTAACAAGTAGACAATCTTCTCAGGTTGGCAAAGGTTTCCACGAGGTCACTTAGCAGGTCGGAACCTTTGCGAGACTTGACCATGATGTAATCCATGTATGCTTACACATTCCGACTGATCTGAGGGAGCAAGCACTTCTGAATCATGGGCATGAAAGTAGCGCCAGCATTCTTGAGACCAAAAGGCATGGTAACATAGCAAAAACACCCGAATGGGATGATGAAAGCTGTTTTTATTTCGTCGGGACCATACAGTCGGATCTGATGGTACCTGAAATAAGCATCCAAAAAGGACAAACGCTCACATCCCGCGGTCGAGTCGACGATTTGATCGATGCAGGGTAGAGGGAAGTGATCTTTCAGGCAGGCCCAATTGATATGCTTGAAATTGATGCACATGCGAAGTGAATCATCTTTCTTGGGGACCATGACAACATTGGCGAGCCACTCGGAGTGGTATATCTCACGGATGAACTCAGCTGCTAGAGGCCGAGCCACCTCTTCACCAATTGCCTTCCTCCTCTCGACGGCGGGTCGACAGAGATGCTCTTTGACAGGTTTTGCTTTCGGGTTGACTCGCAAATGGTGCTCAGCCAGTCCCCTGTGTACACCTGGCATGTCAGAAGGCTTCCATGCAAGAATGTCCCAGTTCTCACGGAGGAACTGGATGAGCGCTTCTTCCTATTTGCTGTCGAGTGTTGTTGAGATATGAGTCGGAGCAGCATTGGGATCGGTCAGGTGAATGTGAACTTGCTTTGTTTCTCCGGATGATTGAAATACAAACTCTGAAGCATGCTTCTTTGCACGTAAGAAATCACTCGGATATGCGTACTTCTGATATTCTTGCATTTCTACAGCTGCCATCTGTTCATCGGCAATCTTCGAGCCCTTCTAGAGGCACTCTTCTGCTCTCTGCCGATTACCGGTGACTGTGATCACGCCCTTGGGACCAGGTATCTTCAGCTTGAGGTACGCGTAACATGGTCGAGCCATGAAACGAGCATACGTAGTCTTGCATGATAGGCACTATGAAAGTCCAGGACCTCAAACATCGACTTTTCCTTGCGGTAATTCTTGGGATCACCGAAAACCACGTCCAAGGTGATTTGGCCGAGTGAATCAGCCTTCTTCCCCGGAATGACTCCATGGAAACGCATGTTGCTTTCGGTGAGTTTGGACATCGGAATGCCCATCCCTCGGAGGGTCTCTGAATACAAAATGTTCTGGCCACTACCACCATCCATCAGAACCTTGGTTAGTCGAGTGCCCCCAACAACTGGGTCGACCACCAATGCTTGCCGCCCTAGGGTAGCGACGTGCGCCAGGTGATCGGACTGGTCGAATGTGATAGGAGTCTTGGACCACTTCAGATATATCATCGTCGCTAGAGCGGACATGTTCACTTCTCTGTTGATAACTTTCTGTCGACTTTTGCTCTCTAGATCAGCAAAAATCACTAAAATGGCATTGACGTTAGGGTAACCATCGTCCTCCTCTTTGTCCTCATCCTTACCAGATTCTTTTTCTTTCTCGCTGGGCTGACCCTCTCGGAAACTCTAAATTAGGAGTCGACACTGTCGAGTGGCATGCTTGGGGTAAATCAAGTTTCCCTCTTCATCCGTCTTAGTGTGTATATGACACGGCAAATCTAGCACATCATTCCCTCCTTGATCTCTCACCTTCTTGGGGACCCACGGCCCCTTAGGCTTTCCTTTGAATTTTCCTTGGGTCACAACTGCAGCTTCCCTTGGATTTGCTGGTTCGACTTTACGCTTTTGCTTCCGGTTGGAATTTCCTCCTCCGGTGTCCTGGGCGACAAGTTCGTTCTTGCCACTGTGGAGTCGATCCTCTTCTTCGCCGTTAGCGTACCGAGTGGCTATTTCCATCATTCGGGCCAGAGTCATATCTCATGTCCGGCCGAATTTTAGGTTTAGCTCTTTGTACCGAATGCCCTCCTTGAAGGCGCAAACTTCCTAGTGTTGCGACACATTTTCTATTGTATGATGCAAAGTGGTCCATCTCTGGATATAATCCCTCAAAGTTTCATTCGGTTTCTGAACACAATGTTGTAATTCCGTCAGCCCTGCACGCCGCTTGCAAGTGCCCTCAAATGTCCTGGCAAACACTCTGGCCAACTCTTCCCAACTGAATATACTGCCAGAAGAAAACTGATTCAACCAAGCCCTGGCTGAACCCTCCAACATCAGAGGAAGATGTTTCATGGCTACATCATCATTACCACCACCAATCTGCACAGCCACTCGGTAATCTTCCAGCCAAGTGTCAAGCTTGGATTCACCAATAAACTTACTAACTCCAGTCGCCAACCTGAAGTTGGGAGGGATTTCTGCGGCCTTGATGGCTCTGCTGAAACACTCAGGCCTAGAAACATGCACTCGGCCGCTTCTTGGACGATCTTTGTCTTGTCCTTCTCTGTGGGCTCTGTTCCGGTCGACGAGACCCTGTACCAAAATTGACCATGCATCAAGTCCGGGTTCTCTGGGGTCGACTGGAAGTCTTCGCTCCTCACCATACGGACGCCTGTCATCATATTGCTGGGGTGCATATGATCCGCCCCTCGGAGGGGGCATAGGCACTTGACGACGGTCCTCACGGCTGAACCGATGATCATATTGCTCGTGGTTCCGACCTAGGTACTGCTCTTGATGGTGCCCTCGGCCTTCACGTCGCAGAGGTGATCTTGGGCTATGAGCCGACTGGATGGTGTCTGCGACCACAGATCTCCTATGGATCCTATTACGTGACTGGGAAACTGTTATGTTCTGCTCTCCTGCTGCCCGGAGCAGTGCTCGAATCTCCATCAACCCTCTTCCGACCTCTGATTGGGACGGCTGGATCGACTCTGCTATACGGGATGCAGCAGTAAGATTCTAAATCGGAGTGCGGTATACCTGAGGTTCAGGTAGGAACAATTGTCGCTGTTGTCGACTGGATTCAAGGATCTGTCGTCGAGCGCACTCGTCGAGTGAATGCTGAAGGTTCTTCAGCCGCCTGCGCTCAGCCAAAGTGGCTAGGCGCGTAGCCTCCAAGGCCTGAGCCTTGGAGGTCTCCCCGACGATGGGAGTGTCGAGTGCCTCCATCTTGCGACGATGCAGCTCCTCCCTCTACTGCAAAGTGAGGGCTTGAGGACGATATTCCTCGTGAACATGCAACGGATCGACGCCACCATCGCCGCCGTCGCTGCGACAGAAACCATGCGGGCTGCGGGGCGTCTCAACCATCAGGACTTCTACCGCAGGGTCTCGACAGAGCCAGTCGAACACCCTGTAGAGAGATTCATCGGGCTCGATTGCCGCGACTTGAGGGGTGGCTGACTTGAGGGGCGTGCTTTACCCACCACTGAAGCCGCGATCGACCGAATCGCTTGCGACAGTGAGCAGCGGGGAGCGAAGATGTTGCAAGAGCCGACCGATACTGGCTCGATGGCTGCCGTAGAAGGATGCCGCAGACACACACGCGAAAGTGCGTCGCCCCATGGACAGGGAGCGTCTCGACATCGAGGGGCACCTCCTGAATCCAAGAGGAGTCATCGGCGATGAAAACGAGCGCGCCGAGAGGGATCTCAGGCCCCTCAGCCAAACCATCACCAGAAACCATGATGATGGGGATTGGAAAAAATCGCAACCTCACCGGAAGTCGCTAAGACACCTTCCCCAAGGTGGGCGCCAACTGTCGTGGGAGTAAGTCTGACAGTAGAATAGGGGGTACATAGGAGGAGGCAAGATCCTAGCTATGGTGAGATTGTGCACGCAATATTTACGAGTTCAGGCGCTTCTCGGAGGAAGTAACAGCCCTACTCTTAGTGCCCGGAGGCTTGGTCTACTGGATTATGCGTGAAGTTACAGGGGTGCGAACCCTTGTGCCAGTGGAAAGGGGTGGCTTATATAGAGTGCGCCAGGACCCTAGCCAGCCCATGTTACAAGGGGTTCAATGTACATTAAGATAGGGTGTTAGTGATAACACCAGCAATAAATGACTATAAATGATCTTTAAGCCTATAGAGTGATTGCCTGACCGTTGCTATCCTAAGTGACGTTAGGCCTTATTTACTCCGAGTGGTTTCTTGCATCATCGAGTGACTTCTTCTTGGTCGAATGGAATTGGGGCATTCGAGTGAGATTGAAGGTCGAGTGGATTGCACTCCTCGTGAACTCAGTCGGTTTCTTCTTTTGTGCTTTGAATGCCTTTAGGCCTAGAGTAGTGACCTTGGGTAGGGTGTCTTGGTCAGGCCTATGACCCTACCCTAGGTGCATGTCATCGTCAGCGGCTGATGATGGGGTGGCGGCCACGACCACCACCTCCCGCCTTCGGGCCACGGTGGCAGAGCGGGTGATGGCCACAGTGGCCGGCAGTGGGGAGGCAGTCACGACGGCCACCTCCCACCTTCGGGCCACAGCCACGGACCGAGCGATGGCCCTAGCTTTCAACAGTGGTGTGGCGGCAACGGCGGCTGGCAACAGCTGAACGGCGGAGCGTGTGGTGGGTGTTCCTCGCACACCCAACAGGGATGCCACGTGGACTACACTACATCGGGGACTGCGCCGCCATGGTGTAGCCTCCCAGCTGGAGCTATCCTCTGATGATGGCAGAGTGGCTGAGCAACGACGACGGACCAGTGCCATTGGCGATTTTGGGAGATGCAGACGAGATAAGCTATAGGGAGGGAGGGGAAAATGCGACGCATGTCTCGCCGGCCATGAGGGTTTATATAGCAGGCCGGTAAGCATTGGGATTTTGGGGGATTTCACCGAGTCGGGCTGGAAGCTTGCGCGGGAACCTGCGAGGTTGCACGGGAACAGTCTCACCGACCATTCATTGGCACCACTTCGAGCCACCGTTTGGCCAAAAGAACGCCCCCGCACGCTGTGCAAGCTTGCGTTCTAAGCCGTCTGCGGCAGCGGGGTGATAAGACGTGCGAGAAGAGGACGAAAGGCCACGTAAACATATGGTTAATAAAAAACCTTTGTGATTTTGTAACCTACTATACCCCCATCCTGGTTTATAAGTAGGATTTAACTAGTAAAATGCGAATGCATGTTGCCAAAGATTATATAGTTGGATTCGTATTTGAACATAGTTTCCAATTATATAATTTTTATAACATGCATTAACATTTTGTTGGTTAAATTTAAGGGCAAAGTATTGGACAGAATATAATGGGGACTAATAGACCAAGATGGAGGTAGTAGGACACAACCGCTCTCTCCGCAGCGACGCAACTATCAGTCGGCTTGTAGGCGACCATTTCCCGCGTGTTGAACTGCTCTATGTGTGTGGTTGCTTGCGGTTGAGGCGGCCGTGGCGTGTTGTGCTCGCATCCTACTACACACGCTCTCTTCTCGCGTCCCTCCAGGTGCTCTGCCCTCGTCCCTCCAAGCGTGATGCCAGTGTTTGGGGCCAGCACATGATCACGCACGTTCATGTGCATGCGACCATTTACCTTAATCTCTCGCACCACATGACACAATAAGAACATCCACGATGACACGTATAGAGAGGACATCCAGCAGTTCCAATGGTGCTACGAGCGGCCAACAACGATCGACGGGTAGTTCACCACACATCATGTAGTGGGACACCCACATGAGGGGGAAGGCCCTCTCGGTGGTGTACACAAATGATCCGGTCTCGGTGGAGAGCTCCATCCAAACAATGTAGTAGTTCATTATCGAGGACAAGTACCAAGTGGTCGGCTTTGACCTCGAGTGCACCATCGGTCGTGTCGGGCACGACCAAAAGGTTGTCGTCGCCCAGTTGTGCATGCAACATGACATCCTTGTCTACCACTACGAACTAGCCAGAAGGCCTTGTGAGAGTTTCTCCAGGTTTATCAACAACTCCAACTATAGTTTCGCTATGGTGGACACCACCGACGATCTAAAAGCGCTCAAGGTTTCAGGCTTGAAATGCTAGAATCTTGTCAACATCCAAGACCACTAGAAGGTCTGGGGCAGCGATAACAACAAACAGAACTCCCTGGTTGACCTCACCTCAGCCATCATCGAGCCCTACTACATGAAGATGAAGGATGAGAGCAAGATGGACAAGAACACCTGGCACAGTGTCTGGCATGAGAGACTGGATGAACAACACGTCAAGTACGCGGCCAAGGATGTGTAGACAAGCTATGAGATGTGCATGTGGATCGTTGACATGAGGGAGTGTCTTCTTCCTGCCCCAGACGACGGATCGAGCCACAGAGCAGTGGCGGTATCGTCGCAAGAACTAGATGACTAGATGATCATTTCTCCTAGTTTAGAATGCATGCAATTGTTTATTGAGGTTTGCGAGAATGATCTATATGGTCACTTATATAAGTGGATGTTTATTTCAGTTATATATAAACATGTTATTCTTCTGTAGACAAAGCAAATCACACCGCTTATTAGCAGCAATCGTCTGTGTTATTATTTGTCTTCACACCATTTCTAATTATGAACCTGTTTGCCACGTATCACACACCTTTTTCACTTGAACCATTTCCATTGTGTTGCCTAATCACACACAGTTCATCCTAGTGAATTGTATGTCATATATCGCACACACCCTCATCTGGCTACCCATTTCTGTTGTTCTGCATCATCGCAAATAGTTCTTCTGGATTAACCATTTTCCACTCATCGCACACGCGACTCTAGTATGAACCATGTTTGATGTTGCTGCCATCGTAAATGTTTTGCATCTTTTTTGATGGTTTCATTACATCACCATTTGTGATTGATGCATCACACACAATTTTGTTGAAGGGTCTCTGATTCGACTATCGCATTTGGACCATCCTGTAGTACTCATGGGCGTGCATGTTGGTGGCAAGCGGTTCACGGGAGGGAGGGGCGGCCGCGGCTGGCAGTTAGGACTGTGGGGGCTGGCGGCTCGATGCCTGAGAGACAAGATGAATAGTGCATCATTTTGGGAGGTTGAAGAATCCCTTCTGGCCGTCCATGTTGCATCCAACGGCTCACAAGAGTCGACTGACCCAAATTGTTCCTTCAGATTGCAGGACCCACGTTGCATTCAAGGTATCGAAGGTAGATTCCACGTCCGCACCCGGTTTACAGGCTCGGCGCAGGCGCAACCGGCTTCCGCCGTGACAGCCACCATGCGGGCCTCCTCCGCGCGGGCGGAGATGACAATGACATGCTAGCTCCTCCTCGACGCTGTGCTGGAGCACACGCTCGTCATCCTCTTCATACATTGTGGCATAGACGCGGCTCTAGCTGCTCGCCTTCTTGCGAGCACAGCAGCATTCCGAGGAGGGACTGCAGACGACGTGAGCGGGCGAGCCTTCGGCTTCATGGCATAGGGATGGTGGGGACACGGCGGCGATGGGCGAGAAATGGTCGGCCGGAGCAGGCGGGCGCCGGCATGCGCAACGTCGGCAGCATATTGGTGAGTGCGTGTATGGGAGCTTAGCTTAGTTTTATATACGGTTGTTCAAACTTAAAAGAGCATCGTACTAGTACACGTACATTAGATAGAGGCAGCGCTTATACTACCACATGAGTTAGCACAACATCAATACGGAATCCTGTGCAAGCGCGTGCACTGCGGCCGCACGTTCGATCGAATGGTGTGTCACCGTGTCGCGCTCGAAGGACACCCACCAAACCTTTTTATGTCTGCGTGAAAACAATCCACCAATACTACTCTATTTTTTTCCTAGAAAATTTCTTCAAGCTACAACATTTCCATATATTTGAATTTTTCTTTAGTTCATGCTTATTTGTATTTGGACGTTTTAGGTGCACCCTAGACATTTTTTAATACTGATTATGTGTGTGTAACTGAGGGAGAATGCGTGTATGTGTCTATATGTGTGTTGTTGCAGAAGGGCAATGTGGAGACAGTGTGCGTGTGATAGAGACATAGAGAGGTGTGAATGTGCAAATGATCATGCATGAGTGAGACATACAGACATGCCGATATGTTGTGTATACGCGAGAAAACATTCTTATATTCGTACTTGTGTGTGTGCGAGAGAGAGAGGAGCATCCGTAACACAACAACCATCTGTCTCGATTCGTGTGTCCCTCACACGATCCCATGTAACAAATGCATCAACGCACACATTTTGACACCCTCACCCGACCCCTGCCTGCCTCAAGGCCCCCACATGGCTCTCTATCTCTCCCGTACAATCTCTTCGTGAAAACCCTATTTAGAATGTAGCTTTCCTTCACATACACACACATTCTCTCCATAGGTTCAATTTCTCTCAATATCTGACACACAGACACACATATACAGACACTCCCCCTTCCTCGAGCACGCAATCATCCCCATCCAAGGTTATTTGGTTACCACTCTCACTTGTGCTTCTCTGCAACCCAACATGCAAACCACCTCAATCTTCAAAGAGGGCATCGAGGAGATCAAAGACGGCGCCCAGACTAAACTAGAGAATGCGGGGCCATTTGGAAGTAGGATGATGTGACGATGGCTGACTGACTCCTCCCCCCTCTCTCTCCATGAGATCCTTCAACCCATGAGATCCTTCCCCGCTTGTCAACGATTTTCTATCTCTCTCATCAAAACGGTTGTCTCTTCTCCTTCCCCATGTACTAATTTCGGATGCACATGCATCTCATGTATATTGCATGTCTCCATCTTTCTCATAAACCTAACTTCTTCCTCTCTCTCACTCATGAGTTTTGTATCCTACTCTCTCGCCCACATACATACAATCTTTCCCGCCCTATTTCTCTTTCTTACATGGGTGTGACACTCCAAAAATTTTATTTGGTTTTCAGGAAAAACTTTGTTGGTTTTTGAAAAGAGGCCATTTAAATTTTTTCCAGAAAACCTTCCTCTTAAAAACTTCTTTGGCAAGGATTTTATTTTTGTATCTTCTTCAAACTATGGTGTTTGATCATTTAAAACTCTTTCTCTGATGGTTCCCTTCTCAGAGTATATTTTTGGAAATTCTTCTTTTTCTTATAAAAAGAACTCTATGTATTTGAGGTTTTTCTTATCTTGAAAACCACCCATGGTTTTACCATGTCTCCTATAGTAAATCTTCTCAAAATCCCTCCCTCTACCTTTGAACAATCTAAATTCTCCGTCTCAACAAGTCGAAACAAGTTTTGGATTTTATTTCAATTATTTTATCTCTCAAATCATTTCTGCCAATTATTTTGAGCCTGAGTGATTGTCAAGGCAAGTACCTCATTGCCTTTGAGTTTTTATCTCAAACCAACTCCTCTGGATTGTCCTTAGCATCCACAACCCAGAACCATCTTGACCCACTCTCCCTCTTTTCAAATTTTTCAAATTTCAGTCTCTGCAAGTTTGGACCAGAATTGCCAAATTTGGTGAAATTCATATCTCCTCTGCTCCAAAAATTCAACAAAAATTCAGGCAGCCCCCTGGTGCAATGAGAGGCCACCCCACCAAGTTTCAACTCAAGGAGAAATCCCTACATACCAAAATCATTCTGTCGAACACCTGGCCTGCACAGTTTCTATACACTTCCAGAAAAATTCAGAGTTTCAGAGTTCAGTGTCGTTTCTCTTCGTCAGGGTTCAGTCACGCAACGACAGTGCGCTGTGGCGCGATGCGCGCAGCCCCTCCTCGCTGTCCAGAGCGCCGCACGCGCACTTGGCTGGTTCCTGGCATCGGAGGCGGTGAGCATCGCCGGAGCTGGCGGCTTATGCGGTGGCCACGCCACCCGTAGCGGCCAACAGTGGCAGCACCAGCATTGCAACGCCGTTCCGCGCCGCCCTTTGCTCCCTAGCCCTACGCGTGGCTCATGCATGCCAGCGCAGCCCTGCTGCACCGTCGCCATGGCCCGACAAGCACTGGGCACGCTCTCTGCCGCCGACGGACCCGCGCCTTCCCGTTTCGACAAAACCTGCCCTAAGCTTCTAATCCTAGTCCGTTGAGCGTCAGAGTGGAGCCAGTGGACCTCCACGTTGATGGCCAACCCCCTAAACTTCCCGACCAAGCACTGCACCGCCGTAATCCATCGCCGGAGAACTCCGTTCACGGCCACCGCCTCGGATCGCCTATAAAAGGGGACCCCGAGCTCACCCTCGAGCACGCACCACCACTGCACCTCACCAATGCCCCGCCAGGCCACTAGGAGGACCTCGAGGAGGTCTCCTCCCCCAACTCCGGCCGCTCCGTTCCGCCTCGGCCTCCACCCCGTTTCACTCCGGTGAGGCCGTCGCCGGTGCCCAAACTCCGCCAGTAACCTCCTCTAGCTACCAGAGGTCTAACCCCCTCCTCAATTTGCCCTCCGCAGCCCTCCTCGGCGAGCTCCATCAACGCCAGAACCACCGTCCGCTGGAGCAAGGGCCGCCGTCGACGTGGTGCTCGCCGGCAACCACCACCACCACCCACCGACGCGGAAGGACACGGTGAACACATTGGTAACATCCGATCCCCCTGCCTCACCGTGGATCGCCGCCGGTGACCATTGCGGCTCTCGGGCACCGTCGAGCTCTGCCGCCTCTTTTGAAATTTCAAACCTGACGGGCGGGACCCGCCTATCAGCCTCTCTGATCTCTTAAACGAACCGTTTTCTGAAAATGTCTTCTGCCAAAATGCGTCTCCCCTCTGCGCCGGCGTATTCTCAATCGAAGCGTTTTCTGTTTTTATAAGTTAGCCCCTGGGAACTTTTTGTTTCATTACAGATGAGTCACTGGACTAAAACCCTTATAACTTTTAAACAAAAAAGTATTTTTGATTGATTCTTTTTCTGTCCTCCTTAGAATTTTGTCTAGTTTTTTATCAGATTTATTTGAAAAATATTTGGAATAATTTTGTGCACCTCACGGTATTTACGTTAGCGCGTATGTTTCTTTATACCGTAGACACCGAAGGAGGTGACGGGACCGTGAACTTCACCGAGCTAGGCTCCGACTACTCTGAACCAGGCAAGCATGTTTGAACCTTTGATATGATGATTGTCTTGGCATGTTTGCATTAAGTAGTTTCATGGCATGTTGATGAGCATACCGACGAATGTCATGTTACATGCAACGATGAGGCAAGTGAGTTTCGAAAATCCATAAGTGGATGGATGTGAGTATGCATGGCCATGTGTTGGCATGAGGATGGGTAAGATGGCAGTGTTGTAGCATGCCAGTCTTATGCCAGACTATATGACTTCAGTGTCAACCCGTATCGGTCCAGTTCCTTCCATTTTTCCTTCCCTGTACTACCACATGTTTTCCGCAAGGAATATGGCTTAGTAAGTTGCAAACCGCTTTCTTGGTACACACCAAAAGGAGAGGCCGTGATGATGGTTCCATGGCCCTGGATTAAAGCCAGTCATCCGGTCAGGAGGCATGGGTGTTTCCGGTTGGGACCGAGAGGGGGGCACCCCTTAGAGCGCGCGTATATAAATTTGATCCCATGCTATTCGAGATTGTGATCTCCCCGTCTCAAAAGTTTTTCTTGGACGATGTCTAGGGTGATTCCTGGCATCGAGAGGTAGGATGGGTGTGTACTGGTTAGCTGTGTTTTCTTCCAAAATACCGTAAACGGAACTAGTCCTTCATGACTACGGAAATCCGTTGGCTGTTGGAAAAAATTTCGTACAAACTCTGCAGAGTCATATATTCCTTTGAATCATCTATTCCATGTCCAAGTTCGGTATTATCTTATCCTGACAAATGTCAGTTTTGATGACAGAGACTCCGGTGAATCACATGAGTGCTAAGTCCGGTTAAATGTTTATTCCTGTGGATGGACTAACCCGTTTATTATCATGAATTGAATATTTATTATGAGTATTATTTACTTGTGAATAAAAGCCCTTTCTGCGATGTCGCTCAGACGTCCGACTGTGGCATTGTTATTATTTACTTTCAATAAAAGCCCTTTCTGCGATGTCGCTCAGACGTCTGACTGTGGCAATGTTATTATTTACTTTCAATAAAAGCCCTTTCTGCGATGTCGCTCAGACGTCCGACTGCGGCAGTACTGTTATTTACTTTCAATATAAGCCCTTTCTGTGATGTCGCCCCGACGTCCGACTGTGGCACGCATGTCTTTTATTTTCAGTTTAAGCCCTTTTACGTGGTGTCGCTTCGACGCCCGACTGCGGCATGATCTTTATTTATTTGTTCACCCTTCGAGGCGTCGCTTCAGACACCCGATCGGTTTCCTATTATTTCTTTTTGTTGGGTTTTCAGGCGGACTACCACCGATTCCCTTTTTACTTACCTTGCTTGTTAAATTTTGAATGAGCATCGGTAAATTAATCATGACACTGCTCATGCTGATCCTCTTCGACACTGACCTCCGCAAGCACGTTGACGGCGTCGTCTGTGTCCCAAGTCCCAAAAAATTGGACTGAGCGAAGTGGGGGATATGAGAAAGAACATAGATAAGATGAGGAGGAGTGGGGCGTGGTGGTGGTAGGTGGTCGGAATGAGCAGAGGCATGGGGATGGATGACGCCGGCAATGGCTGACGGTGGCCGAGGTCATCTCCCGACCAGCTGGATCGGGCCCAGGACCCCCATGGCGGTTCCTTACGGTCCACTTCGGGGAGCCCATGCCGCATACAAGGAGGTTTCCACAAGACTTGGTGCCCAAACCAAGGACTCTCCTAAACCCTAGGCCTCCAGTGTGTTATATAAACTAAGGCTAAGCTAGTCAATAGAGGATCTAATATTCATTAGAACAATCTCATGGTAGACACATGTACTCTGTACTATCCCCCATATGGATACAATCCAAAGTAGGACGTAGAGTTTTACCTCCATCAAGAGGTCCCGAACCTGGGTAAAACCTGTGTCTGTGTTACCATCGCTCTAAGATGCCTAGCTAGGACCCCTACTATGAGATAGGCCAGATATAGAACCGACAGTGGCCACCATGCCAGATTGTTACATAGGCTTCATTTTTTAATTGCTCAACAATGAGGTTGAGGGAGATAAGGATGAACGAGGGAAGGCCTTATATGCAAATGTAGAGAGAGGTGCAGGTATCTTTTTGCAAAATTGCCATAGTTTGATTTCTATCCATCACACATAGATCAGACGATCTATATTGCAGGATGGCAGGCACACCATCATCACCAACTCAGTTTTCTAAAGAGAAAAAGAAGAAGAGGAAAGATAAGAGAAGAGAATTGAGATAAGATAACCTCATTTTGCATTTAGATTTTGCAAGTTAAATTCAAGGACAAACTTTGACCCAAAATACGATGGGTACTAGTAAACCAAAATTCATGGACAAACTAGTAGTGTTCAATTCCATTGTTCGCTCCATACCAATCGTTCTAAAAAAATCTATAATGCACCATTGAAATCGGAATTCTTACCAGCCCCCCCCTCCCCTAAAAATGATTTTTTAAACATGACAATTCGATCAGTGGCGACTGGCGAGCCACCACCTCTAGGTCATTCACCTGTGGTCCCTGGCCATCAATTCCTGCGGATTAAATTATCACACAAGCTAGCTTTTCCTACAATGGTGCACTCCACCACGTACCCGGTACCCACACATGCATCAATTTTGCACCTTGGGTTTATTTTTTTACGGTGCCTTTACGTAACTCTCATGTGTGCGAGACATCGAGAGACAGACTGCGTGCATGTGCCTCTTCTCTTCGTATATGTACTCCACCATTTGTCTGGTGTCCAAAAAACTATATAGTAATAAATAGCAATGTGCCAATGCGTTGCAACACGTTCAAAGTAGATTAATACATATTCACTGATTTGATAGAAAAGAGTCTATTTTTGAAATACGTATATCACTAAAAATATGTTATGTTTCACTCAAAATATATTCCTTTGGCAGTTTTGATTAGATAAGGGAGGAATGTGGTTGGTTTCAAGATTCGAGAAGTGGTATATTGTTTCAAAAAGCCCATGTGTGTGTTTGGTGTGTGTGTGGGAGAGGGAGAGAGGAGGAGGAGGGAGTGCGTGTGTGACAAAAACAGAAAAAGAGTGTGTGTGCGGGAGACATCGCCATAAAATGAGGCGATAGTGTGTGTGCATGATCGAGAGGGCGTGTCTGAAGAAGGGACGAAAAATCTACATAGATACAAGGAGTGCGAGAGAGACATGTGCGAGATAGTGGAAGCAAGACTGTTGGTCATCTCTTCACTTCCTAATCCGCAATCTCATGTGTGATGAGAGCAATCCTAGAGTACATTTCAGCGACACCTTCACCATCCTTCATTTTGAACATGTCAACTTGACTTTGAAGCACATCCAATTTGGATTCCTTGACGGACTCGGTATCTTCATGCATATCAACCAAAGCATCCCAAATTTCTTTTTCATTCTCAAGGCGGCTGATTTTGCTGAATTCTTCGGGGCATAATCGAAGAGGATATCACAAGCTTGAGCATTGTATTGCAACATCTTCAATTCTTCCGCGGTTGCTTCACGATTTGGTTCACTTCCATCTTCGAAGAATTCACCTTGAAAACCAATACACACAATAGCCCAAATGGCGGGGTTATGTCCAAGAATATGCATTTTCATCTTACGCTTCCAACTAGCAAAATTAGTACCATCGAAGAAGGACCTCTACGGTGGTAAGTTCCCTCGCTAGATGCCATACTCTCCTAGGTTGTGAAACCAAGGCTATGATCACCAAAGCTATGGAAATCAAGGCAAGTGAGACCAAAGCTCGGATACCACTTATAGGATTGAAAGTAGGTCTAGAGGGGGTGATTAGAGTACTTGACCAATCAAAAATCTAGCCTTTTCCCAATTTTAAGTCTTGGCAGATTTTAACAACTTAGCACAAGTCAAGCAATCAACCTCCATATGCAATTCTAAAAGTGTAGCAGCGGAATGAAAAACATTGCATATGAAGGTAAAGGGAGGGGTTTGGAGAGGCAAACGCAACGTAGACACGGAGATTTATGGTGTGGTTCCGATAGGTGGTGCTATCTTTCATCCACGTTGATGGATACTTCAACCCACGAAGGGTAACGGTTGTGCGAGTCCAAGGAGGGCTCCACCCACGAATGGTCCATGAAGAAGCAACCATGTCCATCCCACCATGCCGATCGCCCACGAAGTACTTGCCTCACTTGGGTAGATCTTCACGAAGTAGGCAATCTCCTTGCCCTAGCAAACTACTTGGTTCAACTCCACAATCTTGAAGGCGACTCCCAAGTGACACCTAACCAATCTAGGAGACACCACTCTCCAAAAGGTAATAGATGGTGTGTTGATGATAAACTCCTTGCTCTTGTGCTTCAAATGATAGTCTACCCAACACTCAACTCTCTCTCAATGATTTGGCTATGGTGGAAATATGATTTGAGTGGAAAGTAACTTGGGGAAGGCTAGAGATCAAGATTCTTGTGGTTGGATTGGAATTTCGTGGTCTCAACACATGAGTAGGTGGTTCTCTCTTAGAAAATGAGTAGTAGAAGTGTAGGCACGTTCTGATGGCTCTCTCTGGAATAGATAAGGGGGTGGAGGGGTATATATAGCCTCCACACAAATTCTAACTATTACACACATTTGAGCCAACTCGGTCAGATCGAATAGGTGAACTCGGTGAGACCGATTTAGTTCAAAATGTGAATGTTAGGACTCTCGATGGGACCGACATGATCAACTCGGTGGGACCGATGTGCTAGGGTTCGGTCAAAAGCTAATCTCGGTTTGACCGATTACATAAACTCGGTGAGACCGATTTCAGTAATAAGCAAATAGAGAGTTGGTCAGGCAAACTTGGTGGGACCGATTGCTCCTTTTGGTGATACCGAAAAGTTGTGAAAGGGAAACAGAGTTGCATTGCAAATTCGGTCGGACCGATCGCTCATCTTGGTTAGACCAAAACATTACGAAGGGAAACGAAGAGTTTGGAATCCCATCTCAGTGAGACCGAAATCCCTATCGGTGAGACCGAACTGATTAGGGTTTCTGGCTGTGGCTATGTCAAAGGAAATCGGTGGTGCCGGATGACTTTAGGTTTAGGACATATTTGGATTTGAGAAAGTGGTTGAGGGTTTTGTAGCATATCACTAAGCATTTTGAGCAAGTAGACCATTAAGAAACACCTCATCCCCTTTTAATAGTATTGGCTTTTTCCTATGGACTCAATGTGATCTTGGGTCACTAAAATAGAAATGAAGTGTCTTGAGCTTTTTCCAATATTTGTCCTTAGAATTTTGAGGGGTCCACATCTCTAGTCCATGCCATACCAATCATTGATCTTTCTGAAATAATCATCTTGAATGGATATTAGTTCAATGACCTATATGTTGTTATGAATTACCAAAACCACCCAAGGATTAGTTGCACTTTCAATCTCCCCCTTTTTCGTAATTGATCATATAGATAAAAGCTTCAACAAATGATAATATGAATGAAATATATCGTCACTTTTATAAGTATGTGATAAGAAAGAGCTCCCCCTAAATTTGTGCATTATTTATGATTTGCTTTCGAATGCAAATGCACAATCAATTAGGATAATGGGTTACTCTTCCATGTCACATACATCTTGGTGGAGTGCTCAAAATGATATAAAATAAATAACATGCACTCATCACCAAGGCAAACATGATTGATCATACATAAGTAGTAAGATATCATCATCCAAGCACACATTAAAGCATAATATGATCAATCACATGATCATAAGAGTATCTCACACACAAGCGCAAATATTGTAGCAAACACACAAGAAAATAAAAGCAAAACACACACACACACTCTCTCTCTCTCAGCCTATGATCTATACACTTTCTCCCCATTTGGCAACAAGTTACCAATAAGCATGAAAATGCATAGTGCTATGCGGCACTCTAAGAGCATCTCCAGCCGTTGGCCCCCCGGGAGGCGCTAAAAATCGCCCCCTGGGGGCGCACCGGTGCAAAATGCGCGCTGGGGGCATGATGCCACCTAGTCGCGGCGCCCACGGGATTTTTTTGAACGGCACAAACACGTCGAGTTCATGCATATTTTGGCGACTTCAAACCAAATTCAACCAAACACGGTGCAAACACACCAGCTCATACATATTTAAAGTATTTTACAAAAAGAAAAAAACACACTACTAGGCCCGCCCGCCGTCTCGCTCGCCTCACCGCTCCTCGTCGGCCGCCACCGCTGCAGTTCTACATGCAGAGGTGGCTGTAGAACCGCGTGTAGTCGTCGTCGTCGTCGCCGCCTCCGTCGTGGCCGCCGTCCCTACTGCAACCCTCCCCCGGTTGGCGCGGCGGGTTGGACGGTCCGGCGGTGTCCTCGTCATCGTCGCTGTTGAGGACCATGACACCGTGCTCGTCCTCGCGCCCACACTTGCGGGCGGCGATCTCCTCCAGGGCCCGGGTCTGCAGGGTCATCTCAGTCCAGAGGTAGTCGTCACGCGCCCACCGCAAGGCGTCCGCGTCGGAAAAGCCGCGCCGGGGTATCTCCTCGTACTCCGGGGGGAGACTGGGCTCCGGTTTGGGCGCTATGAGGACGAGGCGCCCGGAAGCGGGGGTGGAGTCGGCGATGCGGATACCGGGGCTGCGGGTGCGCCGGCTGACAGGCATGTCCTGGGGCTCCGGCTTGACGGGCGTGTCCTGGGGTTCTGCTTTGATGGGGCGGAGGAAGGGAGAGCCGGTCGACCGACCGGACGAGGAGGAGGACGCCCCGGGGTCCATACGCCTCGGCGTCCACGAGCTCCCATGGCCGCGAGAGAAGGACGGGGGGAGGGGTACTACAGCCTCGGCGTGTTGCCGCCCTCGATGTACTCGAGGACGGCCTACAGCATGCGGCCGGGCACGCCCCACCATCGGCGCCGCCCCTCAGAGTTGAACCTATAGGACGGCACGACGCCGTTGGTGGCCTCGAGCTGCTCGGCATGACGGCGACGGAAGTACGGCTCCCAGAGCGGCCTGCCGGGGACGTAGCACAGCCCCTCCCTCGCCGCCCGTGGCAGAGAGGCACGGATACGCGTGATCTCTACACGACACGCCGCCCCGGTGGGCGGCGGTGGCACCGGGACCCCATCGGCGCTGATTCTCCACGCCCCGGGCACCCACATGTCCGGCGGGACCGGGTACTCGGCCTCGAAGAGGAGCCGAGCTTCGTCCTCTTGAAGGTGGCGGCGGCCGAAGCCGTTCGCCGCCGCGTCGTCGCGTGGGAATCGTTCGGCCATTTCTTTGAACTGGGATGGCGAGGGGAGAGGAAGGAAGGGGAGAGAGGGCACGTCAGCGGTGGAGACTCTGTGCGTGCCACCGGTGCGCTGGCGTCGGCTTACCGGAGGCGGCGCAAGCACGCGTGGCCACCTCGTCTACGCGTGGCATGCGCAGCGACGCGCGTCGTCATGCCTTCACTGTGCCGCCCTTGAGGCATTAATGGCGGAGGCTGACCGGCGTGGCAGCTTTGGCATTGATTCGCCGCGGCAAACGAGGCGATGAGGACGATGAAGCGGCGAGAAGCGAGATGAGTCGCTGGCAAGGAGGGCCCGCGGCTCTTTCGCACCAAAAATGATTCGCCTGGCGCCCCCGAGCGCCCCCCAGCGCGTCGGGTTCGGGTTGGGTCCGCCGGCACCAATTTCGGCCCGAGCTGATGAAAATTGGGCACTTGGGGGCGCGACTGGGCCGATTTTTTGGCGCTGGCGGCCGAAAAGTCGCCTGGGGGCCTTGTTGGGGGCGCAGCTGGAGATACTCTAAGCACGATCTCCGATGTGCGAAGATGGCTTGGAGAGGACAGCATCTGCAAAAACTTTTGCTAATGTCTAAGGAACTGGAGGGGTACCAACTGGAGGGGCAACTGGGGTAGTGGCTGCAGGTGCTGATGTTGTAGCTCTTGTGTCACTGACTGGCACAACTGCATACCTTTGTGCTCTAGGCACTCTCTGATATGCCTCTGTGGTAGTTCCTCCTCTCATCTCCTCTGCTTCTTCTGGAAGTTGCTCAACTGCTATTTGAATCTCTGTGACCTTCAAGTCTATATCATAAAATTTTGTTTCACTGATCCTCTCAATACTTTCTTGATTTTGCGTCAGGGTGGCTAGTCCTTTCTCAATTCTTACTGTTGCTTTAAGTAGATAGCTGAGCTGGTCCTGCTTGGTCTTGAGGTTTGTAGCTGAGGCATCTGGCATCTTGGAAATCTTTGCTGGTTTGCCTTCTCTCTCTTCTCCTGAGGCTCTACAGATGTAGGATGTGAAGCATCCAGGACATTTGTATTGTCCTCAAACTCTGGCCTCATGGGAAGGTGCTCCTTATCTAGCAGATATGTGCATGTGCCCATCTTGGAGTTGATGAGCATCTGAATTTGTGGGGCATACCCACAGGACATCTTTTGTTCTGCTGCAATCCTTTTAGTTGTTTCAACAATCAAGGTCATCACCTTGAACTTCTCTGACACACCAAACATGTGTAGCAAGTTGGTTGAGTGACCTATGATCATCCTGTCATCTCCAGACTTGGGCAAAAGAGTATGCCTCAATATGGTGTTGATGGTTGGCAACCCTGACAATAGATAGTAAATAGAGCCAAACTTGTGAGTATCCAAGGCATCATTAGGTATCTCCTTGTACATATGTGCCATGGAGTTGTGTCCTTTCTTGAGCTTTGCATAGGCATCAGTGTCATCTTCAGCTTCTGCAGGAGCATTGATCAGCTCAGCCCACACAACAATAGAGGATTGGTTCCTTGTACCTTTAGTCATGCAGACTATCTTGCCATCTGGGTAGAAATGGGCAGTGGAATAGAATTGCATCACCATCTCATCTTTCCATTTAGTCAGCTTCTGACCAACAAATGTGTCCACTCCATTCCTTCTGAAGCTCTCATGAACTCCAGGAAAGTAGTCTTCATTTTCATCAATGAACTGCCGGTCAACCCATCTCATGTCAATAACTATGGGCGTCTTGTCCAGCAGAATTGTCTCAAAGAAGCCCTGTTGCTCTGGTTGGGGAACATAGCATGCAATTTATAAAAATTCCTATGATCACATAAGATCTATCTAGGAGAAGCATAGCAATGAGAGGGGGAGAGTGTGTCCACGTACCCTCGTAGAACGAAAACGGAAGCATTAGGTTAACGCGGTTGATGTAGTCGAACGTCTTCATGATCCAACCGATCCAAGTACCGAACGTATGGCACCTCCGTGTTCAGCACACGTTCAGCTCGATGACGTCCCTTGAACTCTTGATTGAGTACAGGGTTGAGGGAGAGTTTCGAAAGCACAATGGCATGGTGACGGTGATGGTGATGTGATCCGCGCAGGGCTTTGCCTAAGCACTACGACGCTATGACCGGCGGAGTAAACTGTGGAGGTGGGCACCGCACACATCTAAGAGAACAATTGTTGTGCCTTTGGGTTTCCCCCTAACCACGTATATAAAGGAGGGGAGGTGAGGCCGGCCAGCCCCTAAGGGCGCGCCAAGTTGGGGGAGTCCCACTAGGACCCCTAGTCCTAGTCGGCTCCCCCCTTCCTTCCAATTGAGAGGGGAAAGGGGAAAGAGGAGGAGAGGGAGAAGGAAAGGGGGGCCGTGCCCCCACCCCTTGTCCAATTCGGATTGGGCTTGGGGGGGCGCCACCTCCTGTGGCTGCCTCCTCCTCTCCACTATGGCCCATTAGGCCCATTAACTTTCCCGGGGGGTTCCGATAGCCTCCCGATACTCTGATAAATCCCTGAACCACTTCGGAACCATTCCGGTGTCTGTATACAACCTTACAATATATGATTCTTTACCTCTCCGCCATTTCGAGACTCCTCGTCATGTCTGTGATCTCATCTGGGACTTCGAACAAACTTCGGTCCCCAAAACACATAAATCATAATACAAATAGTCATCGAACGTTAAGTGTGCGGACCCTACTGGTTCGAGAACTATGTAGACATGACCGAGACTCATCTCCGGTCAATAACCAATAGCGGAACCTGGATGCTCATATTGGTTCCTACATATTCTACGAAGATCTTTATCGGTCAAACCGCATAATAACATACGTTATTCCCTTTGTCATCGGTATGTTACTTGCCTGAGATTCGATCGTCGGTATCATCATACCTAGTTCAATCTCGTTACTGGCAAGACTCTTTACTCGTTCTGTAATACGTCATCCTACAACTAACTCATTGGTCACATTGCTTGCAATCCTTGTAGTGATGTGCATTACTGATAGGGCCCATAGATACCTCTCCAATACTCGGAGAGACAAATCCTAATCTTGATCTATGCCAACTCAACAAACACCTTTGGAGACACATGTAGAGCATCTTTATAATCACCCAGTTACGTTGTGACATTTGATAGCACACAAGGTGTTCCTCCGGTATTCGGAGTTGCATAATCTCATAGTCAGAGGAATATGTATAAGTGAAAAAAGCAATAGCAATAAAACTAAACGATCATTATGCTAAACTAACGGATGGGTCTTGTACATCACATCATTCTCTAATGATGTGATCCCGTTCATCAAATGACAACACATGTCTATGGTCAGGAAACTTAACCATCTTTGATTAACGAGCTAGTCAAGTAGAGGCATACTAGGGACACTCTGTTTTGTCTTTGTATTCACACCCGACCGATCCTAATGCTGATCTGACTCAAATCTCAACAACATTCGACAACAAATAGGAAGAAGCCCTCATCCAGTTCCTCCATGAGAACTGGGACATCTTTGCATGGAATCCATCTGACATGCCAGGTGTACCCAGGGGACTGACTGAGCACCGTTTTCGAGTCGATCCGAAAGAAAAACCTGTCAAAGAGCATCTCCATCGGTCCGCCGTGGAGAACAGGAAGGCAATTGGTGAGGTGGTGGCTCGGCTTCTGGCAGCTGAGTTCATCCGTGAGATATACCACTCTGAGTGGCTCACCAATGTTGTCATGGTCCCCAAGAAAGACGATTCACTTTGCATGTGCATCGACTTCAAGCATATCAATTGGGCCTGCCCAAAATATCATTTCCCTCTGCCCCGCATCAATCAAATTGTTGACTCGACTACGTGATGCGAGCATTTGTACTTTTTGGATGCTTATTCCGGGTACCATCAGATCTGACTGTATGGTCCTGATGAAATAAAAATAGCTTTTATCACCCCATTCGGGTGCTTTTGCTATGTTACCATGCCCTTTGGTCTCAAGAATGCTAGTGCCACATTCGTGCGCATGATTCAAAAGTGCCTGCTCACTCAAATTAGTCAGAATGTGGAAGCATACATGGATGACATCGTGGTCAAGTCACGTAAAGGTTCCGACCTACTGACTGACCTCGTCGAAACCTTTGCCAATCTGAGAAGGTATGATATCAACCTTAATCCATCAAAGTGCACATTCGGAGTCCTAGGAGGAAAGTTACTCGGTTTTCTCATTTCCGAACGAGGGATCCATGCAAACCCAGAAAAAGTTGGTGCAATCCTCCAAATGAAACGCCATGTGCGTGTGCATGATGTCCAGAAGCTTACTGGTTACCTGGCCGCATTGAGTCGATTCATTTCTCATCTCAGTGAAAAGGCATTGGCTCTTTACCAACTGATGAGGAAATCTGACAAGTTCGAGTTGACTGCTAAAGCTGACGTAGTGTTTGTAGAGCTCAAAACCGTGCTTTCCACCCAGCCTGTGCTTGCTGCTCCAATCAGCAAAGAGCCTTTACTGCTTTATATCACAGCCACTAGACAAGTTGTCAGTACGGTGCTCACGGTCGAGCGGGAAGAAGAAGGTAAAGCCTACAAAGTTCAGCATCCAGTGTATTATATTTCTGAAGTCTTAACTCCGTCCAAGCAGAGATATCCTCATTATCAGAAGTTGGTTTATGGAATTTATTTGACGACAAAGAAAGTTGCACATTACTTCTCAGATCACTCGGTTTCAGTTGTCAGTGACGCTCCATTATCATAAATTCTGAACAATAGAGATGCAACTGGTCGAGTGGCGAAGTGGGCGATTGAACTCCTTCCGTTAGATATCAAGTTTGAGGCAAAGAAAGCAATAAAGTCCCAAGCAATAGCAGATTTCCTCGCCGAGTGGCGTGAGCAGCAACAACTGACTTAGGTTCACTCGGAACATTGGACTATGTTCTTTGATGGGTCCAAGATGCTGAATGGTTCTAGTGCGGGTGTAGTCCTAGTATCTCTGCGAGGTGACAAGCTCAGTTATGTTCTCCAGATTCACTTTGATTCCTCCAACAATGAGGCTGAATATGAGGCACTTCTGTACGGGTTGCGTATGGCCATTTCACTCGGCGTCCGTCGCCTAATAGTTTACGGTGACTCATATTTGGTGGTCAATCAAGTGATGAAGGAATGGGATATCAGGAGCCCGACTATGACTGACTATTGCAATGAAGTGAGGAAGTTGGAAAAGAAGTTTGAGGGGTTAGAGCTTCACCACATACCCTGAGTCAAGAATCAAGCAGCTGATGATCTGGCGAAGATAGGTTCGAAGCGCGAGCCTATTCCCAGCAGTGTGTTTTTGGAGCATCTCCACACCCCGTCAGTTCAAGAGGATCCTTTCTCAGAAGAGCCCCCACAACCAAAAAGTACCACCGACTCGACTGAAGTTGAAATCCCCGCCATGGTTCACCTAATCATGGAGATTTTTATCATCACCCCTGATTGGACAGTGCCTTATGTTGCATACATACTCAGAAAAGAGCTCCCAAAAGATGAGGATGACGCCCGTCAGATCGTTCGTCAATCCAAAGCTTTCACCGTGATAGGTGGGCGACTATACAGAGAGAGTGTGACTGGAGTTGGTCAACAATGCATTACACCAGAAGAAGGTCGAATGATTATCAATGATATCCACTCGGGGACTTGTGGTCACCATGCGTCGTCTCGGACAATCGTGGCCAAAGCATACCGGGCAGGTTTTTACTGGCCACGAGCAAATGAAATGGCAAAGGAAATAGTCGACAAGTGCGAGGGCTGCCAGTTGTACTCCAACATATCCCATAAACCTGCTTCAGCCTTGAAGACCATTCACTTGTCTGGCCATTAGTTGTTTGGGGATTGGACATGGTTGGACCCCTGAGGACCGGCAGAAGTGGTTTCACTCAATTACTTGTAGCAGTCCACAAGTTCACTAAATGGATCGAACCCAAGCCTATCAAGAGTCTCGATTCAATCACTGCCATCAGTTTCATCAGAGAGCTGACGTTCAGATATGGACTCCTCACAGTATTATCACGGATAATGGCTCCAACTTTGATTCTGATGAGTTGGGCAGGCAGAGAGAGCAAATGGTTTGATCCTCCAAGGGCTGAAACCCCGGTTGATGCGTGAAATCAAGCATGCAACATGCGCTTGGGTAGATGAGTTGCCTTCCGTCCTTTGGGGGTTGAGAACAACGCGAAATCGATCGACTGGTCGGACTCCCTTCTTCATGGTCTATGGGGCTGAAGCCGTCCTGCCAAGCGATTTACTTCACAACGCGCCCTGCGTGGAACTTTTCTCAGAGGCTGAAGCAGAGCAGGCTCGGCAAGATGCTGTTGACCTCCTGGAAGAAGAGAGAGATGGCCTTGATTCAATCGACCATTTATCAGCAAGACCTCCGTCGATTCCATGCCTGAAACGTGAGAACTCGGGCATTTCAGGAAGGAGACTTGGTGCTCCGAGTGGATCAGCAACGGCCTCACAAGCTGGCTCCTGCTTGGAAAGGTCCCTTCATCATCACCAAGGTGCTCCACAATGGAGCATATCACCTTTACAATGTGGAACACATGAAAGATGAGCCACGTGCTTGGAACGCGGATCTGCTCCGCCATTTTAACACTTAGGCACTCGGATTGACGAGTTGTAATAAGAATCATTCAGTTTGCTTATCAAAGACAAAAAATTTGTACTGCCTTAATACTTGTTATCCTGTCAAGTTACATG
Source organism: Triticum urartu (assembly GCF_003073215.2). NCBI lineage: Eukaryota > Viridiplantae > Streptophyta > Magnoliopsida > Poales > Poaceae > Triticum > Triticum urartu. Next base: position 252,738,360 of record NC_053027.1, on the reverse strand, counting down.
TTCAAATCTCCTAGTGGGTGGCTTAGCCGCAAACCTGATTCACCTAAGTTTCTAAAAATCCTACCGAGTGGAGAGCAATCCTCCCACTCGGGGGCATAGCTGCGAACCTGATTTGCCTAAGTTTCTAAAAGTCCTACCGAGTGGAGAGCAATCCTTCCACTCGGGGGTTTCGCTGCAGTCCTCTACTCGCCTAAGTTTCTAAAATCCTACCGAGTGGAGAGCAATCCTCCCACTCGGAGGCTTAGCTGCAGTCTTGTACTATCCTAAGTTTCTAAAATCCTACCGAGTGGAGAGCATCCTTCCACTCGGAGGCTTAGCTGCAGTCCCGTACTCGCCTAAGTTTCTAAAATCCCACCGAGTGGATAGTAATCCTCCCACTCGGGGGCTTAGCTGGAGTCCCGTACTTGTCTAAGTTCCTAAAATCCTACCGAGTGGAGAGCAATCCTCCCACTCGGGGGCTTAGCTGCAGTCCCGTACTCGCCTAAGTTCCTAAAATCCTACAGAGTGGAGAGCAATCCTCCCACTCATGGGCTTAGCTGCAGTCACGTACTCGCCTAAGTTTCTAAAATACTACCAAGTGGAGAGAAATCCTCCCACTCGAGGGCGTAGCTGCAGTCACGTACTCGCCTAAGTTTCTAAAATCCTACTGAGTGGAGAGCAATCCTCCCACTCGTGGGCTTAGCTACAGTCACATACTCGCCTAAGTTTCTACAATCCTACCGAGTGGAGAGCAATCCTCCCACTCGGAGGCTTAGCTGCAGTCTCGTACTCACCTAAGTTAAAAACCATCCTGATCCGCAAGGACGACGAAGTGCAGGTCGTGCACAACACCTAGTGCTCTTGTCCATGACCCACTCGACGGAGCTGTGCCACAAGTAAAACATTCACTCCATCCCGATCCGCAAGGACGACGAAGTGTAGGTCATGCACAGCACCTAGTTCTCTTGTCCCTAACCCACTCGACGGAGTTGCACCACAAGTACAACGTCTGCTCCATCCCGATCCACAAAGATGACGAAGTGTAGGTCGTGCACAACACCTAGTGTTCTTGTCCATGACCCACTTGACGGAGCTGTGCCACAAGTACAACGTCCGCTCCATCTCGATCCGCAAGGACAACGAAGTGCAGGTCCTGCACCACACCAAGTGCCCTTGTCCATGACCCACTCGACAGAGCTGCATCACAAAGTCAGTGACAATTATGACTGAAGAAACCAAGTTTCACTCGGAGTCAAGAGATTCAAAAGCAGCAAAGGTGAAGACAAACATATTCAAAGAAAAACAAAGTTCAGATAAATATCGCAGGGTTCCGAACCGAAGATAAAAGTGCTCGGGCATCAGGTCCCAATGAGTTTTAACGGTTACAAAATCACTCGGCATTCCAAGGCAAATTTAATTAAGGCTTAAAGTTTGTTCTCTCCTTTGGAGGAGGACTGGCTGGCTCGACGAACTCGTCCAGGTCAATTCCGTCCGCGCTACGAGTGGCTGCTTCAATGAAGGTCTCCATGAAAGACTGGAACTAGCGATGTTTGGTGTTGGCGACCTTGAGCACTACTAGCTTCTCTTCCTTGGCCTCTTTGAAGTGGACATGAACCAGACACAGAGCCACATCAGCACCACATCGGGTAGAGGACTTCTTCCATGCTTGCACTCGGCCGGGGATCTCATTGAGTCGAGTCATCAGAGACTCGAGGTCATTCTGGAACCTCTCCTTCAGCCAGAGCGCCGTGTCGACTTGGGAAACCGCTACCTTTAGTCGGGCCAGATAATCCACGACGCTAGCAAGACAAGATTCCAGTCGGAGTACGTTCATGGCGGCTTCATCCATAACAAGAGAGTTGATGGGTGCAAGTTCGGTTCGACCCGCCCAGTCTCTTCTTCAATGTTTTGACAAAATTCTGCATAGCACAACAAAATAATGAGTCAAAGAGCCATATGAAGAATCAACAACTGTCAAGAGAAACCAGTCAACTAGGAGAAAATACCTTCAAGCATGAGGAATAAATTCTTGGCGAGTCCCCCCAGATAAGCCTCCAGCTCATTCCTCTTCCGAGAGAGATCTTCGATCTTATCGTTCAGGACTACCTTGTCCTTCTTCAGACGTGTCAGTTCCTTGTTAGCTTCGGCAAGAGCAGTCTTCAGCTTGGCATTGTCTTCCTCTAATGTCCCGACTGAAGCCAACTTCTTGTCAGCAAGTGTTGTTTTCTCTTGGGCCTCTTTATGTGGCGCTGCAAGATCAAGGACCTTTTGTGCCGGAGCCTGCCTCATTTTCTCTAAAAAATAATAAACAAAACTCATTTCAGAAAGAAGAACGGAAAGATGACTCGGGAGATAGTCCAATCTCACATTCGGCATGTTTTTACCTTCCATGCTAGTTGTTTCGTCCTTGAGCTTCTGCAAGATCTGCTTGGCCAAGTCCAGGTCATGATTGAGCTGGATCTACTTCCTCTCGAATTTAGCAAACTGGGATATGAGCTCACCGGATTTTTGAAGTTAGTAAATAAGATATATCTGTTTACACAATCAAAGATTATTTGCTCCCGAGCAGATAAAAAGAGTTTTAAGACTATTGCAGAATCAAACATTCAACAGTAGTATCAGGGACTACACCCAGTGGGTGCACTTGGCTTGCCCTCACTGGTTTAAGAGTTCACTCGACGGGATCTATTCGAGATCGAGTGGATTTGTTATCAACAAAGATCTAAGACCCTCACCGAATCAACATTCGAAAACGGGCTCGAGGACTACACCCAGTGGGTGCACTTTGCGTGCCCCCACTGATTCGAAAGTTCACCCGACATCGACTCAGGTGAAGAAGATTGTAAAGTAAAAGAATGCACCCAGTGGGTGAAAGGATGCACATGAAGTTTGAAAAGGTTTGAAAATGCTCATCCACGGACATCTTACGAGTAAGAAAGCAGCAGTTCTCAAGTATCAAGTTAGAAGATCAGTCGGAAACCAACTAACCTAGACATGGGCTTGGAGAGATGCACTAGAGTCATAGGCGGCTTGGCGGGTCTCATGCACTATCTCCATCCGCTCCATCACCAGGCATGCTTGGCGTATAGCTTCTTTAGCAGCGCTCACCTGATCCTCCGGGACATGATGGGTGACGAACAGCGGAGACGGTGGAACAGTCGCAGTAACCTGAGGGTCTGAAGTATGGAGTTGAACAGATGAAGCAAGATCTTGGGCAGTCGACGCTGACGGACGTTCAGTCGACACAGGATCGGCAAAAGTGACAGAGGCCCGATTGAGGTCTAAAGTCTGCTGGATCACTGGTTCGGGCACTGATGTCGTCTGAGCTGTCTTGCCGGTTGGCGCCTTCCTACCCGAGCTCCTGCTTCTCCTTCCGATAGGCCTTAGAGGCACACCTTCATCATTGTCTGGAAGTTCAATCACATGTGGCGGCGCTGCAAAAATTTCGACTGTAATATATCAGTCGACCTACAAATCAATTGACAAAGTGGAGGCAAGATGGCAGAGTCACACCTGCTTTGGAGGTGGCCGCATCTTCCATTTCCGCATCATCCTCATTCCTATAAATATCTACAGAAGTCCCAGAAGTAGCAGCATTGTAAGTTCCAGAACTCACTTGGTCAAGCAAGAAAGCGAGTCGACGACTACTTAAGAAGTTCTTGAATAAAAGGAGAAAACAAAACACTTACCCGGAGGCGATGGGAACGCCAATCTTGATCTTAGTCAGGGTCTTCAGAGGCTTAGGAGCCGCAATCTTGGGTTGCTTCGGCGCCTTCTCAATCGGAACGGGGGAGGAAGTTCGAGTGCACTTCGAGGTCTGCGCGATTGCCTTGCTGCGGATGCTCGTGGGGTCATGGGTCTGCTTGGAACGCCTTTCAGTGCGGGGTGGAGAGTCGACCTCCTCGCTGTCGCTCGAGTCCCCACTCTCCTCCTCGTCCTCGTCATTGGATTTCCAGTCACCACTTTCGCCCCCACTCGCCTCTCCCTCCTGGTCCTTCTCTCCAATGGGCATTGAGTACCTATCAGTGTAAATCTGCAAGGCAAAGAATAACATAGACATTAGTCGGACAGGAAGATTGTTGCAAATCAGAAAGAAGAAACACTCGACAGCAAAGGATAGACCTTTTCAGGTTCATGGCCAGCGCAGAATGGTTGGACACTTGCGGAACCCCGGGGGTTATCTTTGTTTCCAGTGATGCCCTGCAACCACAGCTCCACCGTCTCTTCGGCGACCTCCTCTGGGTGGATCTGAGTGTTGTCCTGAATGCCTGAGTACATCCACATAGGATGATCACGGGCTTAGAGTGGCTGGACACGTCGACTGAGAAATACTTCCAGCAAGTCCATACCAGTCATGCCGTCTTGTACTAATTGGACTACTCGCTCCATCAGCATGTTCACCTCTGCTCTCTCTGCTGGAGTTACTTTCAAATAAGTGGGCTGTTGGACTCGCTCCATGGAGAAGGGAGGGAGACCGGTCGACTAACCAGGAGCCAGTTGGTCCTTACAGTAGAACCAGGTCGACTGCCAGCCTCTAACTGACTCTGAAGGATCACAGCTGGAAAAGCACTTTTGCTTCTCATCTGAATACCTATACCTCCACACATCTAGATCACATGAGTCGTCTTGTCATTCAGATTAGCTTTTTTCATAGACCGAGAGTGACAAGTGAAGATGTGTTTGAAGAGACCCCAATGCGGTCGACAGCCCAAGAAATTTTCACACATGGAAACGAACGCAACGAGGTACGTGATGGTGTTGGGGGTAAAGTGATGAAGTTGGGCTCCAAAGAAGTTCATAAAACCCCGGAAGAAAGGATGGGGGGCAGAGAGAAACCATGGTCAACGTGAGTCACGGGGAGGACGCACTCACCCTCCTGCGGCTGCAGCTCGATCTCGTTGACAGGTAGCCTCCAAGACTCGTGGGCAATCAAGCCCCTGCGGCCAGATCCTCCACATCCTCCAACTGAATCGTGGAGCGAATCCAGTCGCCCTGGATCTAGCCAAGCGGCAGGCTGGACCTTGAGGAAGATCCCCCCTGACTCGTCTTCTTTCCCTTCGGCTTCCCCGCCGCCGTCGCTGCCGCCTTCTTGGCGCGCTCCAGAGCCGCCATCTTGTCCTTCCCCATTGCCGCGGACTGCACACGAGTGGTGCGGAGGTGTCGAGACCGACGGAGGACGAGGTGAAGAAACAGAGGAAGGACAAGGAGAATGGGATGCGCTATGCAGACGCACTGGCCACTGAGCCTTTTATTTGCCCGTTTCTGAGTGGCTGACATGCGGGCCCTAGAAATCCTGTCAAATCCCACAATAGCCGCACGCTCGGTACGTGGCAAAAAAGGTGGCGTCGAGATCCAGGCGCCCCTGCCTAATCCGTTCCGATTACTGCGATGCTCTCCATCCCGCGCGCTTCCCCAAATTTTTAATCCCGTGAGATCCGAGAATGGCAGCGCAATCAGTCACGCCAAAGATTTCATTCTACTCCAACACTCGAACCATTCCAGAATGAGTTCACTCGACAAATTCTGAATGGATCAAGGTGACTGGAAATAGAGTTGAAGTTCGAACGTGGTTCGCCAACCCAAGCACGATGCCCCGAAAGCATAAAAATTGGGTAGGAACCATCTCCAACTTCTTCTCCCCTCAGACCTCGATCCATTCGGGGTCTAATGATGATGACATGTACTGGGTAGGGTAATAGGCTTGACCTAAACGCCCTTCCCAAGGACACTACCCAAAGATCAACAATATTGAAAGCATGGCAGTTTCCACCGACTGGAATCTCCTCAGAGTGCAACCCACTCGACCAACAATTCCACTCGGATAAACCAATTCTGTTCGACCAGTGTATCACCATTCGACTATACAAGAAACCACTCGGAATCAAGAAGACCTAAAGTCACTCGGGATGGCAACGGTCAGGCGTTCACTCTGTAGTGTTAATGATCATTTATATGTCTTTATTACTGGCCTTACCAGTAACGCCTCACCTTTATGTACATTGAAATCCCTGTAACGTGGGCTGGCTGGGGTCCTGGCGCACTCTATATAAGCCACCCCCCTCCACTGAGACAAGGGTTCGCACCCCTTATAACTTCACGCATAATCTAGTCGACCGCCTCAGGGCACCAAGACGTAGGGCTATTACTTCCTCCGAGAAGGGCCTGAACTCGCAAATCTTGCGTGCACAAACTCATCGTAGCTAGGATCTTGCCTCCTCCTACGTACCCACCTTTCTACTGTTAGACTTAGAACCACGACACCATCTTCTTAGTTTACTCATCATATATGTCAAGATGCCATGCCCATCTACTATCAATACATATTCCATCTGTCATCATACCATGTTTATCCACTCAAATGTTGTTCATGTTCATCCGACATCAAAAAGGAAGAGAGTGATTGCCGAACCAGAAGGAGCACCAGAAAAGTCCTTGAAAAACATGGTGGTGCTGGAGAAATCAGATAGCACGCCACTTATATTGGCTCTACAACCAGTGACACAAAACGTAGGACCGACTCCAATAGACTTTACCGATACTTCACTGGCCACACCACTAGTCCCACCATAGGACCTGCACTCCAGCAAAAGGTATGCCGATTTCAGTTGCCATAGCACCAGCTGTACCATAAAAAATCCCACTCCAGCAAAAAGTATAGCAAGTCCACCGGCCAAAGACCTATCCCAGCTGCAGAGACGGACAGTTCCTGCAGATTGGAACCCCATTCTAGTTATTCCCAGTTTAAAAGACAATGCTTTCAATGTTGTTAGCAACTACGTGCATATATTCCCATCATGGGAAGATTATAGTGAAGACAAACACCATTTTCACATCTTCTTGTCCCACTTACGTGTAAGTGCTATTATTCATGGTGATTATTTTTCTGTTTTCTGCTAATTGAACACATCAATGATTTACATTACATTGTTGTAAGTAGGTGAGGGTCAGTCTGGATAGTCATGACAAGCAAAGCTTGCTTGCGCTTATCAAGGAAGCATTGCAGCAATATCAGTGTTACCTAAGGAAAACACACTTTGATGGCAAGTCTATAAATGAATTTCTGGTGAAGTCTCTGTTGGGGAACGTAGCAGAAATTCAAAATTTTCTACGCATCACCAAGATCAATATATGGATTCATCTAGCAACGAGGGAGGAGTGGATCTACATACCCTTGTAGATCGCGCGCGGAAGCATTCAAGAGAACGGGGTTGATGGAGTCGTACTCGTCGTGATCCAAATCACCGATGATCCTAGCGCCGAACGGACGGCACCTCCGCATTCAACACACGTACGGAGCAGCGACGTCTCCTCCTTCTTCATCCAGCAAGGGGGGAGGAGAGGTTGATGGAGATCCAGCAGCACGACGGCGTGGTGGTGGAAGTAGCGGGATTCCAACAGGGCTTCGCCAAGCGCTGCGGGAGGAGGGAGATGTGTCATGCGAGGGAGAGGGAGGCGCCAGGGCTTAGGTATAGTTGCCCTCCCTTCCCCCCACTATATATAGGGCCAAGGGAGAGGGGGAGGGCGCAGCCTTGCCCCTTCCTCCAAGGAAGGGTGCGGCCAAGGGGGGGAGGAGTCCATCCTCCCCAAGGCACCTCGGAGGTGCCTTCCCCCTTTAGGACTCTCCCCTCCTCTTGTCCCTTTGGCGCATGGGCCTCTAGGGGCTGGTGCCCTTGGCCCATGTAGGCCAAGGCGCACCCCCTACAGCCCATGTGGCCCCCCGGGGCAGGTGGCCCCACCTGGTGGACCCCCGGGACCCTTCCGGTGGTCCCTGTACAATACCGGTGACCCCGAAACTTGTCCCGATGGCCGAAATAGCACTTCCTATATATAATTCTTTACCTCCGGACCATTCCGGAACTCCTCGTGACGTCCGGGATCTCATCCGGGACTCCGAACAACTTTCGGGTTACCGCATACTAATATCTCTATAACCCTAGCATCGCCGAACCTTAAGTGTGTAGACCCTACGGGTTCGGGAGACATGCAGACATGACCGAGATGACTCTCCGGTCAATAACCAACAGCGGGATCTGGATACCCATGTTGGCTCCCACATGTTCCACGATGATCTCATCGGATGAACCATGATGTCAAGGACTTAATCAATCCCGTATACAATTCCCTTTGTCTAGCGGTACGATACTTGCCCGAGATTCGATCGTCGGTATCCCGATACCTTGTTCAATCTCGTTACCCGCAAGTATCTTTACTCGTTTCTTAACACATCATCCCGTGATCAACTCCTTAATCACATTGTGCACATTATGATGATGTCCTACCGAGTGGGCCCAGAGATACCTCTCCGTCACACGGAGTGACAAATCCCAGTCTCGATTCGTGCCAACCCAACAGACACTTTCGGAGATACCCGTAGTGTACCTTTATAGCCACCCAGTTACGTTGTGACGTTTGGCACACCCAAAGCACTTCTACGGTATCCGGGAGTTGCACAATCTCATGGTCTAAGGAAATGGTACTTGACATTAGAAAAGCTTTAGCATACGAACTACACGATCTAGTGCTATGCTTAGGATTGGGTCTTGTCCATCACATCATTCTCCTAATGATGTGATCCCGTTATCAATGATATCCAATGTCCATGGTTAGGAAACCGTAACCATCTATTGATCAACGAGCTAGTCAACTAGAGGCTTACTAGGGACATGGTGTTGTCTATGTATCCACACATGTATCTGAGTTTCCTATCAATACAATTGTAGCATGGATAATAAACGATTATCATGAACAAGGAAATATAATAATAATCAATTTATTATTGCCTCTAGGGCATATTTCCAACAGTCTCCCACTTGCACTAGAGTCAATAATCTAGTTCACATCGATATGTGATTAACACTCAAGGTCACATCCCCATGTGACTAACACCCAAAGAGTTTACCTGAGTCAATAATCTAGTTCACATTTACCATGTGATTAACACTCGATGAGTTCTGGGTTTGATCATGTTATGCTTGTGAGAGAGGTTATAGTCAACGGGTCTGAACCTTTCAGATCCGTGTGTGCTTTACAAATCTCTATGTCTTCTCCTCGATGCAGCTACCACGTTCTATTTGGAGCTATTCCAAATAACTGTTCTACTTGGAGCTATTCTAAATAGTTGCTCCATTATACATATCCGGTATCTCTACTCAGAGCTATCCGGATAGGTGTTAAGCTTGCATCGACATAACCCTTTACGACGAACTCTTTTACCACCTCCATAATCGAGAAAATTCCTTAGTCCACTAGTTACTAAGGATAACCTTGACCGCTGTCCTGTGATCCATTCATGGATCACTCTTGTACCCCTTGACTGAGTCATGGCAAGGCACATTTCAGGTGCGGTACACAGCATAGCATACTGTAGAGCCTACGTCTTAAGCATAGGGGACGACCTTCGTCCTTTCTCTCTATTCTGCCGTGGTCGAGCTTTAAGTCTTAACTTCATACAACTCAGGCAAGAACTCCTTCTTTGACTGATCCATCTTGAACACCTTCAAGATCATGTCAAGGTATGTGCTCATTTGAAAGTACTATTAAGCGTTTTGATCTATCCTTATAGATCTTGATGCTCAATGTTCAAGTAGCTTAATCCAGGCTTTCCATTGAAAAACACCTTTCCAAATAACCCTATATGCTTTCCAGAAATTCTACATCATTTCTGATCTACAATATGTCAACAACATATACTCATCAGAAATTCTATAGTGCTCCCACTCACTTCTTTGGAAATACAAGTTTCTCATAAACTTTGTATACACCCAAAATCTTTGATCATCTCATCAAAGCATACATTCCAACTCCGAGATGCTTACTCCAGTCCTTAGAAGGATTGCTGGAGCTTTGCATACTTATCAGCATCTTTCAGGATTGACAAAACCTTCCGGTTGTATCACATACAACCTTTCCTCAAGAAAATCATCGAGGAAACAATGTTTTGACATCCTATCTGCAAGATTTCATAAATAATGCAGTAATCGCTAATATAATTCCAACAGACTCTTAGCATCGCTACGAGTGAGAAAGTCTCATCATAGTCAACTCCTTGAACTTGTCGAAAAACATCTTAACGACAAGTCGAGCTTTCTTAATGGTGACATTTACCATCATTGTCCGTCTTCCTTTTAAAATCCATATGTACTCAACAGCCTCACGTCCATCGAGCTGTTCTGTCAAAGTCTACACTTTGTTTCCATACATGGATCCTCTCTCGGATTTTATGGCCTCGAGCCATTTATCAGAATCCGGGCCCACCATCGCTTCTCCATAGCTCGTAGGTTCATTGTTGTCTAGCAACATGACTTCCAAGACATGATTACGTACCACTCTGAATTAGTATGCATCCTTGTCATCCCACGAGGTTTGGGAGTGACTTGATCTGAAGTTTCATGATCACTATCATAAGCTTCCACTTCAATTGGTGCAGGTGCCACAGGAACAACTTCCTGTGCCCTGCCACACGCTAGTTGAAGAGACGGTTCAATAACCTCATCAAGTCTCCACCATCCTCCCACTCAATTCTTTCGAGAGAAACTTTTCCTCGAGAAAGGACCCGATTCTAGAAACAATCCCTTATTGCTTTCGAATCTGAGACAGGAGGTATACCCAACTGTTTTGGGTGTCCTATGAAGATGCATTTATCTGCTTTGGGTTTGAGCTTATCAGCCTGAAACTTTTTCACGTAAGCGTCCAGCCCCAAACTTTTAAGAAATGACAGCTTAGGTTTCTCTAAACCATAGTTCATACGGTGTCATATCATCGGAATTACGTGGTGCCCTATTTAAAGTGAATGTGGTTGTCTCTAATGCCTAACCCATAAACTATCGTGGTAATTCGATAAGAAACATCATGGTATGCATCATATCCAATAGGGTGCAGTTATGATGTTCGGACACACCATCACACTATGGTGTTCCAGGCTGTATCAATTGTGAAACAATTTCCACAATGTCTTAATTCTATGCCAAACTCGTAATTCAGATATTCATCTCTATGATCATATCATAGATACTTCATCCTCTTGTCACGACGATCTTTCAACTTCACCCTGAAATTACTTGAACCTTTCAATAATTCAGACTCGTGATTCATCAAGTAAATATACTCAACATCTACTCAAATCATCTGTGAAGTAAGAACATAACGATATCGACTACACGCCTCAGCACTCATTGGACTGCACACATCAAAATGTATTACTTCCAACAAGTTGCTTTCCAGTTCCATTTTACTGAAACCGAGGCTTTTAGTCATCTTGCCCATGTGGTATGATTTGCATGTCTCAAGTGATTCAAAAAATCAAGTGAGTCCAAATGGTCCATTTGCATGGAGTTTCTTCATGCATAAACACCAATAGACATGGTTCGCATGTCTCAAACTTTTCAAAAAACGAGTGAGCCCAAAGATCCATCAACATGGAGCTTCTTCATGCGTTTTATACCGATATGACTTAAGTGGCAGTGCCACAAGTAGGTGGTACTATCATTACTATGTTATATCTTTTGGCATGAACATGTGTATCACTACGATCGAGATTCAATAAACCATTCATTTCAGGTGCAAGACCATTGAAGGTATTATTCAAATAAACAGAGTAACTATTATTCTCTTTAAATGAATAACCACATTGCGATAGACATAATCCAATCATGTCTATGCTCAACGCAAACACCAAATAACAATTATTTAGGTTTAACACCAATCTCGATGGTAGAGGGAGCGTGCGATGCTTTGATCATATCAACATTGGAAACACTTCCAACACATATCGTCAGCTCACCTTTAGCTAGTCTCCGTTTATTCCGTAGCCTTTTGTTTTGAGTTACTAACACTTAGCAACCGAACCGGTATCTAATACCCTGGTGCTACTAGGAGTACTAGTAAAGTACACATCAACACAATGTATATCCAATATACTTCTATCGACCTTGCCAGCCTTCTCATCTACCAAGTATCTAGGGTAATTCTGCTCCAGTGGCTGTTCCCCTTATTACAGAAGCACTTAGTCTCGGGTTTGGGTTCAACCTTGGGTTTCTTCACTAGAGCAGCAGCTCAATTGCCATTTCATGAAGTATCCCTTCTTGCCCTTGCCCTTCTTGAAACTAGTGGTTTCGCCAACCATCAACAATTGATGCTCCTTCTTGATTTCTACTTTTGTGGTGTCAAACATCGCGAATATCTCAAGGATCATCATATATGTCCCTGATATATTATAGTTCATCACGAAGCTCTAGCAGCTTGGTGGCAATGACTTTGGAGAAACACCACTGTCTCATATGGAAGATCAACTCCCACTCGATTCAAATGATTGTTGTACTCAGACAATCTGAGCACAAGCTCAACAATTGAGCTTTTCTCCCTTAGTTTGCAGGTTAAGAAAATCGTCGGAGGTCTTATACCTCTTGATGTGGGCACAAGCCTGAAATCCCAATATCAGCCCTCGAAACATCTCATATGTTTCGCGATGTTTCAAAACGTTTTCGGTGCCTCAACTCTAAACCGTTCAACTGAACTATCACGTAGTTATCAAAACGTGTATGTCAGATGTTCGCAACATCCACAGACGACGTTCGAGGTTCAGCACACTGAGTGGTGCATTAAGGACATAAGCCTTCTAAGAAGCAATGAGGACAATCCTCAGTTTACGGACCTAGTCCGCATAATTGCTACTATCAACTTTCAACTAAATTTTCTCTAGGAACATATCTAAACAGTAGAACTAAAATGCGAGCTACGACATAATTTGCAAAATCCTTTTTGACTATGTTCAGGATAATCAAGTTCATCTTATGAACTCCCACTCAGATAGACATCCCTCTAGTCATCTCAGTGATTACATGATCCGAGTCAACTAGGCCGTGTCCGATCATCACGTGAGACGGCCTAGTCAACATCGGTGAACATCTTCATGTTGATCGTATCTACCATACGACTCATGCTCGACCTTTCGGTCTTCTGTGTTCCGAGGCCATGTCTGTACACATGCTAGGCTCGTCAAGTCAACCTAAGTGTTTTGCGTGTGTAAATCTGTCTTACACCCGTTGTATGTGAACGTTTGAATCAAACACCCGATCATCACGTGGTGCTTTGAAACAACAAACTGTCGCAATGGTGCACAGTTAGGGGGAACACTTTCTTGAAATTTTAATGAGGGATCATCTTATTTACTACCGTCGTTCTAAGTAAACAAGATGCAAAAACATGATAAACATCACATGCAATCAAATAGTGACATGATATGGCCAATATCATATAGCTCCTTTGATCTCCATCTTGGGGCTCCATGATCATCTTGTCACCGGCATGACACCATGATCTCCATCATCGTGTCTTCATGAAGTTGTCTCGCCAACTATTACTTCTACTACTACAGCTAACGGTTAGCAATAAAGTAAAGTAATTACATGACGTTTATGTTGACACGCAGGTCATAAATAAATAAAGACAACTCCTATGGCTCCTGCCGGTTGTCATACTCATCGACATGCAAGTCGTGATTCCTATTACAAGAACATGATCAATCTCATACATCACATATGTCATTCATCACATCCTTTTGGCCATATCACATCACATAGCATACCCTGCAAAAACAAGTTAGACGTCCTCTAATTGTTGTTTGCATGTTTTACGTGGCTGCTATGGGTTTCTAGCAAGAATGTTTCTTACCTACGCAAAAACCACAACGTGATATGCCAATTGCTATTTACCCTTCATAAGGACCCTTTTCATCGAATCCGATCCGACTAAAGTGGGAGAGACAGACACCCGCTAGCCACCTTATGCAACTAGTGCATGTCAGTCGGTGGAACCAGTCTCACGTAAGAGTACGTGTAAGGTCGGTCCGGGCCGCTTCATCCCACGATGCCGTCAAAAACAAGATTGGACTAGTAACGGTAAGCATATTGAACAATATCAATGCCCACAACTACTTTGTGTTCTACTTGTGCATAGAAACTACGCATAGACCTAGCTCATGATGCCACTGTTGGGGAACGTAGCAAAAATTCAAAATTTTCTACGCATCACCAAGATCAATCTATGGAGTCATCTAGCAACGAGGGAGGAGTGGATCTACATACCCTTGTAGATCGCGCGCAGAAGCATTCAAGAGAACGGGGTTGATGGAGTCATACTCGTCGTGATCCAAATCACCGATGATCCTAGCGCCAAACGGACGGCACCTCCACGTTCAACACACGTACGGAGCAGCGACGTATCCTCCTTCTTGATCCAGCAAGGGGGGAGGAGAGGTTGATGGAGATCCAGCAGCACGACGGCGTGGTGGTGGAAGTAGCGGGATTCCAACAGGGCTTCGCCAAGCGCTGCGGGAGGAGGGAGATGTGTCATGGGAGGGAGAGGGAGGCGCCAGGGCTTAGGTATAGTTGCCCTCCCTTCCCCCCACTATATATAGGGCCAAGGGAGAGGGGGAGGGCGCAGCCTTGCCCCTTCCTCCAAGGAAGGGTGCGGCCAAGGGGGGGGGAGGAGTCCATCCTCCCCAAGGCACCTCGGAGGTGCCTTCCCCCTTTAGGACTCTCCCCTCCTCTTGTCCCTTTGGCGCATGGGCCTCTAGGGGCTGGTTCCCTTGGCCCATGTAGGCCAAGGCACACCCCCTACAGCCTATGTGCCCCCCCGGGGCAGGTGGCCCCACCCGGTGGACCCCCGGGACCCTTTCGGTGGTCCCGGTACAATACCGGTGACCCCGAAACTTGTCCCGATGGCCGAAATAGCACTTCCTATATATAATTCTTTACCTCCGGACCATTCCGGAACTCCTCGTGACGTCCGGGATCTCATCCGGGACTCCGAACAACTTTCGGTTTACCGCATACTAATATCTCTATAACCCTAGCGTCACCGAACCTTAAGTGTGTAGACCCTACGGGTTCGGGAGACATGCAGACATGACCGAGATGACTCTCCGGTCAATAACCAACAGCGGGATCTGGATAGCCATGTTGGCTCCCACATGTTCCACGATGATCTCATCGGATGAACCACGATGTCAAGGACTTAATCAATCCCGTATACAATTCCCTTTGTCTAGCGGTACGATACTTGCCCGATACCTTGTTCAATCTCGTTACCGACAAGTCTCTTTACTCGTTTCGTAACACATCATCCCGTGATCAACTCCTTGATCACATTGTGCACATTATGATGATGTCCTACCGAGTGGGCCCAGAGATACCTCTCCGTCACACGGAGTGACAAATCCCAGTCTCAATTCGTGCCAACCCAACAGACACTTTCAGAGATACTTGTAGTGTACCTTTATAGCCACCCAGTTACGTTGTGACGTTTGGCACACCCAAAGCACTTTTAGGGTATCCAGGAGTTGCACAATCTCATGGTCTAAGGAAATGATACTTGACATTAGAAAAACTTTAGCATACGAACTACACGATCTAGTGCTATGCTTAGGATTGGGTCTTGTCCATCACATCATTCTCCTAATGATGTGATCCCGTTATCAATGACATCCAATGTCCATGGTTAGGAAACCGTAACCATCTATTGATCAACGAGCTAGTCAACTAGAGGCTTACTAGGGACATGGTGTTGTCTATGTATCCACACATGTATTTGAGTTTCCTATCAATACAATTTTAGCATGGATAATAAACGATTATCATGAACAAGGAAATATAATAATAATCAATTTATTATTGCCTCTAGGGCATATTTCCAACAGTCTCCTGTGCTAAATTTAGAAGACATTGGATGGAAAAACCTTGTTATGCACTGCTCTTGTTCCTAGGATAAGGTACTGTCTAGGATATCACATGACAATTTGAACTTCTACTTTTCCGCATATACCCTATGGATCGCTTTTGCAGGAAATCTGCTCGAAGAAGAATCCCAGTTTGAAAAGGAGGACAAGTTATCACCAAAATGCTCCCTGCTGCTTTTCTCTTGTTAGTACCTGTTGTACTATATCACTGTACTTGCATTCATACCTGGTTCATTATGTGACACCAGTATGCATGATAGCTTCCCTATCAATTATTTGCTCCAAACTATCAGATCTATATTAATGGTTTCATTAATGCAGAATATACTCAGTGCCAATGAAAAAGTATAGCTCTGCATTGTTCTTGTAAGTACCTGTTGTCCTTTATCAGTGTACATATATTGGTAGCTAGTTGTTCATGTACCATCACTCTGCAGCTTATTTTCCTTTGCCCTCCATTTTCTACACATCACATCTATATTTACCCTTACCATAAGGTTGGGTAAAACCAATGGTATTAAAGAAGTTTAGCTCTGCATTGCTCTTGGTTGTACCTTTTGCGTATATCGTTGTACTTACGTTTGTAGCTACTTGGTTATGTAGCATCACTCTTCATCTTCTCTTAAATATTCTCCATTTTTTCTTACATTATCACACCTATATTTACTCTTAACAAAATGTAGAATAAAGGCAATGCTTATGAAGAAGATTCTATGCTAAACTTCTTGAATTGCCCCCCCCCATCAGCATTGACTAGGGCTTTATAGAGCCGGTCTTCACCACTAATGTAAGTTTGTCCATCTCAAGCCTTTGAATTTCGTTGTGTATATTTGGTTAGGCATGACTGCAATAGCTATTTGTTTTTGGTATTTGCATCAAATTGCATAATTAAAGTTTATTATGAAGTTCATAAACAAAACTTTGTCCTTCCCAAATTAAGTTTTCAGTTGTACAACCAAGTTCCTTCTTAATACCATGTAAATTAAACTATACAAAGCAAGTGAACTTATTTTTGCATTGCATGTATGCTTCTGTTCTTGATTCGTAATCCAGTCGTGTGGTGTAACTACCCACTACAGCATGATGTTATATTCTGCAATGTCTTAACTATGAACAATGTCATATTATTCAACTATTATTTGAACCATCACTTTATTTGCCAATCTTAAATGGGATAAATTGACAACACACTAACCATTGATACTTATGAGTTCTTGATCAGTAATCCTGTGTTGTCGTGAAGTTGCCAACTCCTTCACAATGTCATTTCCTACCATGTCTTAACCTGAACAATACCATATTGTGTTAATGCTATTTTAAACTGTGTCTCTTTATTCACAAATAAGAAATGTGATGAATTGTCAACACTGATACTTATATGTGCAAAACATGTCATCTGTCTGCTTGTTTCTTTTTCAGAGTGAGGAGGATATAAGCGTCAAACAAGTGCAGTCTCATCAGCTTGCTCAGCTGCTTGCGCTGCAACTCCTGAGTAGGGCTAACCTTTCTTGAACTCTATTGAACTGATGTCGGTTTTGTATATTGTTTTGTCGACGTGTTTATTTGCACTGGTGGCGATCTTTGATGCCTAGTGTATGTAATTTGTTGTCTGCTTGTGTTTTATTATCATAGTGGCGAACTTTGATGCCCAGTGGATGTAATATGCTGTAATTTCTTTATTGTATAGTCTAGGTTTTTTCTTATTCACAATCCTGCAGTTATGTTACTATATATATATATCCTATCTCAGCTCCATGAAAAGTAAACGAGCCAAACCGTAAAATTGCAGTACATAATCGGGTCGGCATGCAAATAACTATATATGGGCCCCATCATGGGCCCAGTCATCTTGGTTTGTTAACTGGCCTAAATGTTAACTGACCCACTAGTAGTTTTGAGCTTTTAATAGGCCGAGTAAACCGCCGTCCCTATTTTGTCAAGAAAATTCAATGGGCTTTTAGTAGGCTAAAAAGTAGGTTGGGCCTGAAACGTGTAGAACAACTCACGGGCCGACAGCTGGCCGAAATAGACCCCGGCCCATGATTGTGCCAATCACATCATGGGCCGTTAACATGCCAAAATTTTCTCGGTCCTTGTTTGGCCCAATCATATTATCGGCTGTGAGTAGGCCGGTTGCAAAGCGGGCCATAATTAGGCCCAACCACATGATGGGCTTTTAACAGGCCGAAATAAATATAGGGCCAAAATGTTAAACTTGCCTTTAACAAGCCGAAACTAATATCAGGCCATACTACTAAATTGGCCTTTAGCAAAAAGAAATCCTAACTGGGCCTCAAGTGGGCCCAAAAGAACACCGTCTAGTTGATGGGCCGAATCTGATATGGGCCATAGTTTAGCCCAAAGAATGAAAGGCTCTTAAAGGGATGGATCTGATATGGATCGTAATATGACCCAAAACATGGTACGCTATTAACAGGCCAGATCTCATATGGGCCCTTATTAGGCCCAGAATGTGGCAGGCTGTTAATGGCCTGGATCAAATATGGGTTGGCATTTGGCCCAAAACAAGTTAGCCTGTTAACGGACTAGCCCACCAGTGTCTTCAAAATCTTGTGTGCCTTTAGCAGGGCCGACCCATTATTGTTTGCAAAATCTTGTGGGCCTTTAGCTAGGCCAGCCCATTATGGTCTGCAAAATCTTATGGGCCTTTAGCTGGGCTAGCCCATTTAATCTTTATGTGCCACTTTTGGGTCAGTCCACGTGTCAATATATCATAGGCGCATCTGGCCCATTTTATGAGGGACATCTATGTCATAGCGGAGCTGACACGTGGTACCGTCGGCCAATTAGAATTTTACACGTGAAAAATCGCCATTGGTCGTGGCTGTTAGCAAGTTATCATATCCAAAACCGGACCCGATAGCTTAACAGTAACCTGTTACAGTGGATGCCACGTGTCGATTACCCTTGACGAAAGCACTTCCATGAAACGGCATTTATCGTCATGGAAAAGGACACTTCCGTGATGATAATATTCATATTGTCATGGAATACTTCTATGACAGCACAGGTATGACTATCTTGATTCTGTCATAAAATTGTCATGGATGTACATGCATGATAGAAAACGTTACCTACTGTGACAAACACGTATCATCACGGAAGTGTATTTTTTTGTAGTGTCGCCACCTGGTGGGTCCCCTCTGGTAGTTTCTTCGCCCAATAATTCTTATATATTCCAAAATAATTCTCCATAATTTTTTAGGACTTTTGGAGTTGTACAGAATAGGTCTCTGAGATTTGCTCCTTTTCGTTCCAGGATTCCAGTTGTCGGAATTCGCCCTCTTCATGTAAATCTTGTAAAATAAGAGCGAAAAGGCCTAAGTATTGTACCGTAATGTATAATAACAACCCATACTGCAATAAATATCAACATAAAAGCATGACGCAAAATGGAAGTATCAACTCCCCCAAGCTTAGACCTCGCTTGTCCTCAAGCAAACGTCGAAATTGATAATCATGACCACATGTTTAGAGATAGAGGTGTCGATAAAATAAAATACGGACATGAGGGCATCATGATCATCTTTAGAACAGCAACATATATTGTCATATAACTTCTTATACTAAACTAAAAATTCATTGACAAGGTAAATTATGAATCAAAAACTTCATTGAAAACCAACAAACTATGATCTTGGTCATTGGCACAATTGTAATTTATCATAACATCGGAAAGATCCAATGTAAGAGTTTTTTATAGCAAGCCTACATACTCAACCATATTTTAGTCTTTCATAATTGCTAACACTCACGCGGTACTTATGAAATCAAAGTCTCATTCGTACATAGAGAAAGATAGGGGTTATAGTTTTGCCTCCCAACCTTTTACATCAAGGGTAATGTCAACAATAATACTTTATGATAACCTACATCCAAGTGGATATATATATATATATATATATATTTGGATCTTTCCCCAACACATAGTGCTTGCCAAAAAGAAAAGGTGTAAAAAGGAAAGGTGAAGATCACCATGACTCTTATATGAAGGTAGAAGGTAAAAGTAAAAGATATGCCCTTCGCAGAGGGAAGCAGAGGTTGTCATGCACTTTTATGGTTGGATGCTAAAAATCTTCATGCAAAAGAACGTCACTTTATATTGTCGCTTGTGATAAAGAACTTTATTATGTAGTCCATCGCTTTTATTTCTTCCACATCACAAGTTCATATAAAGCTTATTTTCCTCACACTAAAAGATCATACATATTTAGAGAGCAATTTGTATTGCTTGCACAGATGACAACTTACTTGAAGGATCTTACTCAATCCATAGGTAGGTACAGTGGACTCTCATGGCAAAACTGGGTTAAGGGATTTTGGATGCACAAGTAGTATCTCTACTTAGTGCAGAAGATTTGCTTAGCATAGGATGGGAAGCAAGCTCAATGCTACCTCTTGAGCACTCTGTTGGTTTTCCCTTGAAGAGGAAAGGGTGATGCAGCAAAGTAGCGTAAGTATTTCCCTCAGTTTTTGAGAACCAAGGTATCAATCCATTAGGAGACTACACGCAAGTCCATCATACCTGCACAAACAAATAAGAACCTCGCAACCAATGCGATAAAGGGGTTGTCAATCCCTTCACGGTCACTTACGAGAGTGAGATCTGATAGAGATAATAAGATAATAATAAGATAAATATTTTTGGTATTTTTATGATATAGATTGAAAGTAAAGATTGCAAAGTAAAATAGATTAGAAACTTATATGATAAAAGATAGACCCGGGGGCCATAGGTTTCACTAGTGGCTTCTCTCAAGATAGCATAATTATTACAGTGGGTGAAAAAATTACTGTCAAGCAATTTATAGGGAAGTGCATAATTATGAGAATATCTAGGCATGATCATGTATATAGGCATCACGTCCGCAACATGTAGATGGATAAACTCAAGCAATATGATATAAACCCCATCTTTTTATCCTCGATGGCAACAATACAATATGTGCCTTGCTACCCCTGCTGTCACTGGGAAAGGACACAACAAGATTGAACCCAAATCTAAGCACTTCTCCCATTGCAAGAAAAGTAGGCCAAACCAAACTGATAATTCGAAGAGACTTGCAAAGATAACCAATCATACATAAAAGATTTCAAAGAAGAATCAAATATTGTTCACAGATAAACTTGATCATAAACCCACAATTCATCAGATCTCGACAAACACACCGCAAAAAGAGTTACAGCAAATAGATCTCCAAGAAGATCGAGGAGAACTTTGTATTGAGATCCAAAGAGAGAGAAGAAGCCATCTAGCTAATAACTATGGACCCGAAGGTCTGATGGTAAACTACTCACACATCATCAGAGGCTATGGTGTTGATGTAGAAGCCCTATTCGAAGAGACTTGCAAAGATAACCAATCATACATCTGCTGTCACTGGGAAAGGACACAACAAGATTGAACCCAAATCTAAGCACTTCTCCCATTGCAAGAAAGATCAATCTAGTAGGCCAAACCAAACTGATAATTCGAAGAGACTTGCAAAGATAACCAATCATACATAAAAGATTTCAAAGAAGAATCAAATATTGTTCACAGATAAACTTGATCATAAACCCACAATTCATCAGATCTCGACAAACACACCGCAAAAAGAGTTACAGCAAATAGATCTTCAAGAAGATCGAGGAGAACTTTGTATTGAGATCCAAAGAGAGAGAAGAAGCTATCTAGCGAATAACTATGGACCCAAAGGTCTATGGTAAACTACTCACACATCATCAGAGAGGCTATGGTGTTGATGTAGAAGCCCTATGTTCCCCCTCCGGCGGAGCTCCAGAAAAAGCCCCAAGATGGGATCTCTTGGGTACAGAAGGTTGTGGCGGTGGAAATAGCGTTTCGTGGTGCTCCTGGATGTTTTCGGCGTATATGAATATATATAGGAGGAAGAAATAGGTCGGTGGAGCTGCTAGGGGCCCATGAGGGTGGGGGCGCGCCTCCCTGCCTCGTGGCCACCTCGTTTATTTCTTGACGTCTACTCCAAGTCCCCTGGATCACGTTTGTTCCAAAAATAACTCTCCCGGGGGTTTGATTCCGTTTGATATTCCTTTTGTGTGAAACACTGAAATAGGCCAAAAAACTGCAATTTGCAATGGGCCTTGGGTTAGTAGGTTAGTCCCAAAAATAATATAAAAGTGTATAAATAAGCCCATTAAACATCCAAAACAGATAATATAATAGCATGGAACAATCAAAAATTATAGATACGTTTGAGACGTATCAAGCATCCCCAAGCTTAATTCCTGCTCGTCCTCGAGTAGGTAAATGAAAAAACAGAATTTTTTATTTGGAATGCTACCTAGCATAATTCTCAATGTAATTTTCTTTATTGTGGCACAAATGTTCAGATTCGAAAGATTCAAGACAAAAGTTTAATATTGACATAAAAATAATAATACTTCAAGCATACTAACTAAGCAATCATGTCTTCTCAAAATAACATGGCAAAAGAAAGTTCATCCCTACAAAATCATATAGTTTGGTCATGCTCCATTTTCATCGCATAAGAATGCTCTCATCATGCACAACCCCGATGAAAAGCCAAGCAATTGTTTCATACTTTAGTAATCTCAAACTTTTTTCAACTTTTACACAACACATGAGCGTGAGCCATGGATATAGCACTATGGGTGGAATAGAATATAATGATGACGATTAGGTGGAGAAGACAAAAGGGAGAAAGTCTCACATTGACGCGGCTAATCAACAGGCTAGGGAGTTGCCCATCAATTGATGTCAATCCAATGAGTAGGGATTGCCATGCAACGGATGCACTAGAGCTATAAATGTATGAAAACTCAACAAAAGAAACTAAGTGGGTGTGCATCCAACTTGCTTGCTCACGAAGACCTAGGCATTTGAGGAAGCCCATTGTTCAAATATACAAGCCAATTTCTATAATGAAAAATTCTCACTAGTATATGAAAGTGACAAACAAGAGACTCTCTATCATAAAGATCATGGTGCTACTTTGAAGCACAAGTGTGGAAAAAAAGGATAGTAGCATTCCCCCTTTTTATTTCTTTTCTTTTTTTGGGACTTTCTTTTTTTGGCCTTTCTCTCTCTTTTTTATTTGGGACAATGCTCTATTAATGATGATCATCACACTTCTATTTATTTACAACTCAATGATTACAACTCGATACTAGAATAAAATATGACTCTATATGAATGCCTCTGGCGGTGTACCGGGAAGGGTAATGAATCAAGAGTGACATGTATGATAAATTATGCATGGTGGCTTTGCCACAAATACGATGTCAACTACATGATGACGCAAGGCAATATGAAAATGATGAAGCATGTCATAAATGAAACGGTGGAAAGTTGCATGGCAATATATCTCGGAATGGCTATGGAAATGCCATAATAGGTAGGCATGGTGGCTTCTTTGAGGAAGATATAAGGAGGTCTATGTGTGATAGAGTGTATCATATCACGGGGTTTGGATGCACCGGCGAAGTTTGCACCAACTCTCAAGGTGAGAAAGGGCAATGCACGGTACCGAAGAGGCTAGCAATGATGGAAAGGTGAGAGTGCGTATAATCCATGGACTCAACATTAGTCATAAAGAACTCACATACTTATTGCAAAAATCTACAATTCATCAAAAACCTAGCATTACGCGCATGCTCCTAGGGGGCATATATTGGTAGGAAAAGACCATCGCTCGTCCCCGACCACCACTCATAAGGAAGACAATCAAAGAACACCCCATGTTTCAAATTTGTTACACAACGGTTACCATACATGCATGCTACGGGACTTGCAATCTTCAACACAAGTATTTCTCAAATTCACAACTACCCAACTAGCACACTCTAATATCACCATCTTTATATCTCAAAACAATTGTCAAGTATCCAACTTCTCATAGTATTCAATGCACTTTTTATGATAGTTTTTATTATACCCATCTTGGATGCCTATCATATTAGGACTAATTTCATAACCAAAGAAAATTACCATGCTGTTCTAAAGGACTCTCAAAATAATATAAGTGAAGCATTAGAGATCAATAATTTCTATAAAGTAAAACCACCACCGTGCTCTAAAAGATATAAGTGAAGCACTAGAGCAAAATTATCTAGCTCAAAAAGATATAAGTGAAGCACATAGAGTATTCTAATAAATTCCAATTCATGTGTGTCTCTACCAAAAGGTGTGTGCAGCAAGGATTATTGTGGTAAACTAAAAATCAAAGACTCAAATCATACAACTCCAAGCAAAACACATATCATGTGGTGACTAAAAATATAGCCTCAAGTGAAGTTACCGATGGAAGAAGACGAAAGAGGGGATGCCTTCCGGGGCATCCCAAAGCTTAGGCTTTTGGTTCTCCTTGAATTTTACCTTGGGGTGCCTTGGGAATCCCCAAGCTAGGCTATTACCAGTCCTTATTCCAAAATCCATCAAATCTTTACCAAAAACTTGAAAACTTCACAACACAAAACTGAAAAGAAAATCTCATGAGCTCCGTTAGTTTAAGAAAACAAACCACCACTTAAGGTACTGTAATAAACTCATTCTTTACTTGTATTGGTGTTAAACCTACTATATTCCAACTTCTCTATGGTTCATACCCTCTGATACTAGCCATAGATGCATCAAAATAAGCAAACAACAAACGAAAAACAAATTATGTCAAAAACAAAACAGTCTGTAGTAATTTGTAGGTTTCGAATACTTCTGTAACCCCAAAAATTCTGAAATAAATTTTGGGCGTGAGAAATTTTTATTTTAATTATCTGCAAAAAGAATCAACCTAATCGCACTCTCAAGTAAAAAAATGGCAGAAAATCTCATGAGCGCTAAATTTTCTGTTTTTTACAGCAAGATTGCTAAAACTTCCCCCAAGTCTTCCTAGAGGTTCTACTTGGCACAAACACTAATTAAAAGCATAAAACCACATCTAAAAAGAGGCTAGATGAATTATTTATTACTAACAGAACAAAAAAGCAAGAAAGAAAAAATAAAATTAGGTTGCCTCCCAACAAGTGCTATCGTTTAACGCCCCTAGCTAGGCATTGATAATTTCAATGATGCTCACATGAAAGACAAGTATTGAATTACAAAGAGAGCATCATGAAACACGTGACAAACGCATCTAAGTATAACATACTTCCTATGCATAGGCGTTTTATAAACAAACAAATTATCTATAACACCCTCGATGCGACTATATCTCCCACGTGTCGAGGCACGACTTAGAGGCATAATCGCATTGAAGGCATATGTCGCAAGTTAGGCAATCTTCACAACATCCCATGTAATATATATATAATAAAAGGGGAGATAACATAGTTGGCTTACACTCGCCACGTACATCAAGTACATAAATAACATTACATCATCCAAACACTCACGGCCCGACTACGGCGCCAAAATAAAACATAACCCAACATGCAACACGGTCCTGATCACCCTCAACTAGGCACCACTACTGATCATCAGGAAAGGAAACATAGTATCGTTGAGAGTCCTCGTCGAACTCCCACTTGAGCTCAAGCGCGTCACCTGGAGCGGAATCATCAGGCCCTGCATCTGGTTTAATAGTAAACTGTGAGCCACAGGGACTCAGCAATCTCGCACCCTCGCGATCAAGACTATTTAAGCTTATAGGAAAGGCAAGGTATATATGTGTAGCTGCAGCAAGCGACTAGCATATATGATGGCTAACCTGTTCGCAAAAGAGAGCGAGAAGAGGAGGCAAAGCGCGAGCGAGAAACTAGAGAACAACCTGCGCAAGCATTACTCCAACACCGTGTCCACTTCCCGGACTCCGCCGAGAAGAGGCCATCACGGTAACACACTCAGTTGATTCATTTTAATTAAGTTAAGGTTCAAGTTATCTACAACCGTACATTAACAAATTCCCATCTGCCCACAACCGCGGGCACGGCTTTCGAAAGTTCAAATCCCTGCAGGGGAGTCCCAACTTAGCCCATGACAAGCTCTCACGGTCAACGAAGGAATAGACCTCCTCCCGAGACGTTTCGATCAGACTCGGTACCTCGGTTCTTCAAGACACTTCGACAGGTTAAAACAAGACTGGCAACACCACCTAGATGTGCCGACAAATCCCGATAGGAGCTGCACATATCTCGTTCTCAGGGCACACCGGATGAGCAAGACGTCGGGTAGGCCAACCCAGAGTTGCCCCTGGTAGCCCCGGACATCGCTCGGTTGGACCAACACTCAGAGGAGCACTGGCCCGGGGGGGGGGGGCTAAAATAAGATGACCCTCGGGCTCCGGAAACCCAAGGGAAAAGAGGCTAGGTGGAAAAAGATAAAACCAAGGTTGGGCATTGCTGGAAAAGCTTTAATCAAGGCGAACTATCAAGGGGTTCCCATTATAACCCAACCGCGTAAGGAACGCAAAATCCGGGAACATAACACCGATATGACGGAAACTAGGGTGACAAGAGTGGAACAAAACACTAGGTGAGGGGCCGAGCCTTCCACCCTTTACCAAGTATGTAGATGTATTAAGATAACAAGATAAAATAATGATATCCCAGCAAGTAAATAAATGTTCCAACAAGGAACGGCCTCCAATCTTCACCTGCAACTAGCAACGCTATAAGAGGGGCTGAGCAAAGCGGTAACATAGCCAATCAACGGTTTGCTAGGACATGGTGGGTTAGAGGTTTGACATGGCAATTTGGGAGGCTTGAAAGCAAGTGGTAGGCATCGTAGCATTGGCATAGCAAAAGAGCGAGGAATCTAGCATAGCAAAGATAGTAGTGATTTCGAGGGTACGATCATCTTGCCTGCAAAGTTGTCAGAGTCGACTGGATCCTCGAAAGCAAACTCAACGGGCTCCTCATTAGTGAACTCGTCTCCCGGCTCTACCCAAACAAGACAAACAAGCAACTAGGACACAATCAACCAAGTGCAAGGATCAAACAATATGATGCAAGGATGGTATGCTATGCGGGATGCGATGCAGGATGCATATGCAAGATTTGACAAGGGATGCATGAACCTGGTCTCAACATGGAAATCCAAGTGTGCCACTGGAAATATGATATGAAATCGCTTGAAAACGATATAAAGAACGCCGGAATCGGAGCTACGGTTTGGAAATGGCAAGCAATTCAAATATGGCCACGTTCTGCGATTTACAGCAAGTAGCCGTCTAAATGCAACGAGATGAACATGCTACAGCACCCAAACATGGCATGAAAATACATGGAAGGGATGCATTCATGATGCTTAACAAAAATCTAGCACTGAGCTATGGACAATTCATCCATTAACAGGTTCAAACAAGCATGGCAAAAATGCATATGGTAAACAGATTTCAGACTTAGTGAAATTAACACTTGTCTGGAATTTCAGATCAGATAGCACTCTTCGGAGCAACAAAACTATATGCTAATGACCTGAACATGGCAAAGAAAAGCATGGCATGGAGCTACTCAAAGAGCTTAACAAAATTACCTTAGTGACCTTGAGCCAAAAGGGATAATAAAATACAATTGCAAGCATGTGAACATGGCAAAAACATAATTAGTTCTCAGACTTAGTGAAAACTGGAGCATGCTGAAACAGATATCAAGTAGGCATGTTTACAAGCTCGATGCACTCACTACAGAGCAAGTCATGACAAACTAAGCATACATCCACCAAGAATACACAAAATGCAAGCTAGACATGGTAAGAACAATAGCATAGCATGCACGGATCAACTACAACATCCTCGGCAAAATCACTAACAATTAGACAATCTGCCTAGATTCACGAAATAGCAAAAGTAGAGCTCGATTGACTCAAGCTAGGGTGCTCAATAATTGAAAACAAAGACATGGATGGATAGAGCACTACAATATTAACAAAACATCCTTACTGATCATCCCCAAAAGGGGCACGGATCACTAGAAAACAGCATGAACATATGGCATCATGAGAAAAACAGATCAAGTGCCTCACTTTGCAAGCTTGTGCTAGTCACCACACACATCACAAAAATACATGGGTTGCACCTCTGGAAAGATGGCAAAACCCTTAAAAAACACATGTAGAGCTCATGGGCATATCATGCACACAATAATCATGGCAAAAATGACAAATATCTAAATGGAGCAGCAGATCTGACAATTATCTCAAGTAGCCCTCTTCTAACAGCATTTCAGGCATCAAGATGAACTCAAATGAAAATGATGCAATGGAATGAAATGATGTGCTCTCCGAGGCGAACAATTTGATATGCTATATGCCCAAAACGGAGCTACGAATGCAAAGTTACGATGCGATGAACATGGCAATATGAACTAGGGATTCGGGACAAAGTCGACCCTCGAGATTTAGATCTCAGATCTGGCACTGTAGCGGTACTGTAGAAGACGGGCTCGAGGTCGCTGGAAATGGAGGCGAGATCGCCGGACATGGCGCAGGGGCGGCCGGAGAGGTCAGATCCGACCGGATCCTGCCGGATCCGGGCGCGGCGGGGCCGGAGGAGCAGCGGGCCGGCGAGGGGCGGCGACGAGGCGGAGCGGCGGCGGGCTCCCGCGCGCTGGGCGGCGGTCGGCGATGGTGACCACGGCGGCCGGCGTCGGAGGGCGGCGAGGGGCTCGGCCGCCGGAGCGCGGGGAGAAGAAGCCCCGGGCGGCGCGACGAGGTAGGAGGGCGGCGGAGGCGCGGGCTCGCGGGGGCCGGCCACGGGCCTCCCGGGCCGGAGCGGCGGCGGCGGGGACGAGGCGACACGTGGTGCGCAGCTAGTGGACCGGGGCGGCGGCGCGAAGTGTCCGGCCGGATACGGACATGTCCGGCGCGGCGCGAGACAATTTTTAGGGTTTCGGGGGAAGGAGAAGGAGAATTTAGGAGGGGGTGTCTTCAAATAGGCATAGAGGGAGCTAGGAGAGTCCAAATGAGGTGCGGTTTTCGGCCACGCGATCGTGATCGAACGCTCTAGATGATGGAGAAGGTTTTGGTGGGTTTTGGGCCAAATTGAAGGGGTGTTGGGCTGCAACACACACGAGGCCTTTTCGGTCCCTCGGTTAACCGTTGGAGCATCAAACGAAGTCCAAGTGGTACGAAACATGACAGGCGGTCTACCAGTAGTAAACCAAGGCCGCTTGGCAAATCTTGGTCCAATCCGGAAATGTTTAATAGCCACACACGAAATAAAGGTAGAAATGACCACCGGAGGAGAACGAAGCACTGAAATGCAAAACGGACAACGGGAAAATGCTCGAATGCATGAGATGAACACGTATGCCAATGCAATGCACATGATGACATGATATGAGATACATGACAACGATAACAACACACGGAGACAAAAACGTGAACCCGAGAAAATAAAATAACTTAACGTCGGAAACGACAAGAGTTGGAGTACATATTGGTTAAGTTACATCCAGGGTGTTACAACACTCCACCACTACGAAAGGATCTCGTGCCGAGATCTAGGACTGAAAGAACGCCGGGTACTCAGAACAGAGGTGATCCTCTCGTTCCCAGGTAGCTTCATGATCCGAATGGTGTGACCACTTGACTTTGAGGAATTTGATTGACTTGTTGCGAGTCTTGCGTTCAGTCTCTTCAAGAATAGCAACTGGGTGCTCACGATAGGAGAGATCTTCCTGGAGCTCAATGTCCTCGAAGTTGACGGTGCGGTCAGGAGTCTTGAAGCACTTTTGGAGCTGAGAGACATGGAACACATCATGAACATTTGCAAAGTTTGAAGGAAGCTCGAGTCGATAGGCGAGATCGCCTCTCTTGCTGACAATCTTGAAAGGTCCCACGTATCTGGGGGCAAGCTTCCCTTTGATACCGAAGCGACGAGTACCTTTCATAGGAGAGACGCGGAGGTAAACATGATCTCCGATCTCGAAAGCCAAATCACGGTGCTTACTGTCATAGTAGCTCTTCTGGCAGGATTGGGCTGCTTTGAGGTTATCTCGAATGACTTTGCACATTTCCTCTGCCTCTGTGATTAAGTCATTACCCAGCAGCTGACGTTCACCGGTTTTAGACCAGTTGAGAGGGGTACGGCACTTCCTGCCATACAGAATTTCAAATGGGGCCTTGCCGGAACTTGCTTGAAAACTGTTGTTGTAGGAGAATTCAGCATAAGGAAGACAATCCTCCCACTTCATGCCGAAGGAGATCACACAAGCCCTGAGCATATCTTCAAGAATCTGGTTGACACGCTCGACTTGACCGCTAGTTTGAGGATGGAAAGCTGTGCTGAAGCGGATGTTGGTGCCATGGCCTTCTGAAAAGAATCCCAAAACTTGGAGGTAAAGATGCTGCCACGGTCTGAAGAGATCACTTGTGGAATACCGTGCAGAGAGACAATTCAAGAGGTATAGAGTTCCGCCAATTGAGCTGCAGTGATTGACTCTTTGATAGGCATAAAGTGAGCCACTTTGGTGAGTTTGTCGATGAGAACGAATATAGCATCATTGACACGCCTGGACTTTGGAAACCCAGTCACGAAGTCCATTTCGATGTGGTCAAACTTCCATCCTGGAATGGCAAGAGGTTGGAGGAGACCAGCTGGTCTTTGGTGTTCTGCCTTCACTCTTCTGCAGACATCACATTCATTCACGAATTGAGCAATCTCGCGCTTCATTCGAGTCCAGCAATAAGTCTGCTTGAGGTCCTGATACATCTTCGTGCTCCCAGGGTGGATGGAGAGGAGAGAATTGTGAGCCTCGTTCATGATCACTTTATGGAGTTCACCTTTGGGTACAACAATACAGTCCTCGAAGAAGAGAGTATCCTTGTCATCAAGGCGGTAGCACTTGTACTTGGGTTGACTCTTGGCAATCCCAATCTTCACCTTTTTCACCATAGCATCAAGAAGCTGGGCTTGGCGAATCTGGTCTTCCAAGGTAGGAGAGACTTGAAGGTTGGCGAGGAAACCTTGAGGAACAACTTGCAGATTATGTTTGCAGAAAGCTTCACAAAGCTCGGGTTGGTAAGGCTTAAGAATCAGGCTGTTGCAATAAGCTTTCCTACTCAATGTGTCAGCAATCACATTGGCCTTGCCTGGAGTATACTCGATACTCGGATTATACTCTTGAATCATTTCGACCCATCGAGTTTTCCTGAGGTTGAGATTAGGATGAGTGAAGATGTACTTGAGACTCTTGTGGTCAGTGAAAATGTCCACTTTTCTTCCCAATAAGAGATGTCTCCAAGTCAAAAGAGCATGCACAACTGCCGCCAACTCGAGATCATGAGTGGGGTAGTTCTTCTCATTGGGCTTCAATTGGCGAGAGGTATAAGCAACAACTTTTTTCTCTTGCATCAACACTGCGCCAAGACCTTGGAGAGAGGCATCACAAAAGACCTCGTACGGCTTGGATTCATCAGGCGGAGTGAGAACTGGAGCAGTGATCAATTTCTCTTTCAAAGTGTTGAAAGCAATGTCACACTCCGGAGACCAAACGTACTTGACGTGGTTCTGGAGAAGATTTGAGAGAGGCTTCGTGATCTTGGAAAAGTTTTCAACGAATCTTCGGCAATAACTTGCGAGACCGAGGAAGCTACGGAGTTGCTTCACGTTCTGAGGAGGTTCCCAATTCGCAATTGCAGACACCTTCTCAGGATTCACGGCAATGCCCTTGGCAGAGATGATATGACCAAGATAAAGAACCTCATCGAGCCAAAATTCGCACTTGGAGAACTTGGCATAGAACTTGTGTTCCCTCAGCTTGTCGAGTAACAAGTGCCAGTGCTTGGCATGATCTTCCTTGTTCTTCGAGAACACCAGAATGTCGTCGAGATAGACCAAAACGAAGTCATTTGTGTAGGCGTTGAAGATGAAGTTCATCATGCGAGAGAAAGTCGGAGGAGCGTTGACGAGACCAAAATACATGACAGTGTATTCATATGAACCATAGCTTGTCCTGAAAGCCGTCTTGGGAATATCTTGCTCACGGATTCGAATCTGATGATAACCCATACGGAGATCAAGCTTGGAGAATACTTGGGCACCTTTGAGTTGTTCGAACAGCTCATTGATGTTGGGAAGTGGGTATTTGTTCTTGATGGTCTTCTTATTCAATGGACGGTAATCAACACAAAGTCGGTCCATTCCATCCTTCTTCTTCACAAAAAGAACACCACAACCCCACGGAGAAGAACTAGGCCGGATGAGACCCATTCTTTCTTGAATATCGAGTTGCTTCTTCAGCTCCTTCAACTCTTCAGGTCCGAGCTTGTAAGGACGCTTGCACACAGGTTCTGTGCCAGGCTCAAGATCGATGACGAATTCAACTGGCCGGTGCGGAGGCATTCCTGGAAGCTCTTCTGGAAAGACGTCTTGATATTCGCAAACGATTGGAATTTGCGAGATAGCATCGAGTTCACCCTTCTCATTGAGAGAAAACAGACGGATAGTATCATCACGAGCGGCAAAGACAATTACATCCTCAGACAAATGAGTCAATTGAATCTGCCTGGCTGCAGAGTCAAGATGTGCCTTGTGCTTAGAAAGCCAATCCATCCCGAGAATAAGAACAATATCCGAGTTGCCAAGAACCATAGGAGAAGAAAGGAACTTGTAGTCACCCAAGGTGATAGTAACGTCTAGAGCCATCATTTTAGTGTTCATGAACAAACCCGGAGAAGAAACCGCTATCGGCTTAAGCAAATCAATAGTATGCACATCATGCAGGGATGCAAAAGGCTTTGATAAAAATGATAAAGATGCACCAGTGTCAAAAAGAACTCTTGCGGGAATGTCATTAACAGGAAGGTTACCCATGATCACATCTGGTGAGTCCTCTGCCTGAGCTGCATTCAGCAAGTTGACCTTGGCGGACTTGGTGTTATGCTTGACCATAGCTGTACTTGCCGATCTGACAGGAGGAGGACGAGGGAGACGCCTCTGATTGAGACACTTGTTGGCATAGTGACCCTTCTGTTGGCCCTTGTTGCACGTGACCTCTGAAAGCGGACGGTGATACGGAGCACTCGATCTTGGAGCTCGAGACGAAGTCTTGTTCTGAAAGCCAGGGTTGGGTTGGTGGGAAGATCCACTGCCACGTTTACTCTTCTGCTGATACGACTGACGGAACGGAGGAGGAGGAAGCCAATACTTCTGCTGCTTGGCCACTTGAGTAGAGGAAGAAGGAGTAGCATCTCTAACTCGCTTCTTGGAAGCATCACACCTCAGTTGAGCGGCCTCTTGCTTCAATGCCATGTTGTACAACTCATCATACCTCAAGGGCTCAAAGAGAACAAGAGCTAGCTGAATTTCTTCTCTGAGACCACCCCTGAACTGGTATATCAAGCTCTTCTCATCAGGAACGTCCTGCTTGGCAAAGCGGGCGAGCTTCTGAAACAACTTTTTGTAGTCATAGACAGACAAAGAGCCTTGCTTCAGGTTGCGGAATTCCTCACGCTTGCTTTCAACCACGCTCTGAGGGATATGGTGAGCTCTGAAATCTTGACGGAATTCATCCCAATTGATCACACGTCCACCTCTGGAATCCTTGTACTGCTGGAACCATTCTGCAGCTTGATCTTTGAGTTGGAAGCAAGCGAACTTGACGAAGTCCTCAGGCCTGATGTTACTGCACTCGAAATGCTTGCACAGATCCACAAGCCAATCGTCAGCATCGGTTGCCTCAACACAATTGCTGAAAGTCTTTGGCCCGTTAGCAAGGAACTGGTTGAGTGTAGCAGAGTGATTCTGATTGTTGCCTTGGTTCCCTTGGTTGCCTTGATTGCGCTCTTGAAGAATTTGCATGATCAACTGTGTGTTTGCATTGGTTGCGACCATCACAGCTTGCCATGCCTCCGGAGGAGGTGGAGGTGGTGGCGGATCCTGATTCTGGTTCTGATTGGTGATCTTAGCGGGAGCCATCCTGAAGTGGTTGACCACCGTTAGCACATAGACAGATAAAATGAAGCTGAATCCAACAGAATGAAAATTGTAACATATAGTCTTCACATCCGAACAAAATGAACGAATGCATTCCTCTTGAAATGGTCACATATCCATAAATTGAGAAGCCACGTAGAATTTAGGTAGAGAAATAAATCAACAAGGTACGGATCAAGAACGAATACTCGGTAAGAAATCCCAATCTCAAACCAAATATCCGTGGAAGAAGAAACTAGAGCTACAAGAATTCCCACCTATGAAACTCCCGAACCTTTCCGGTTATGCAATCAGGTGTTGGGGATACAGGGGAAGCATAATATCTCACCCAAATCTAGCAAATCCTACATCCAGCTGTATCCATCCTTCAACACATAACCGAGAAAAACTTCGGAAACCATCTACCTCAACCTTCGAAAAGCATCCGTTATACAAGTTATGGCGATACACCCGAACTCCCGCCCCAGTACTGGGTGGCGTCGAGGTTATCTCACCAACAAACTGCATAAAAGAGATTTTCGATGTCGGCGTACTAAACTCAGGTATTCTAGAACTGCAACGATAAAATTATGACAACAACACCTCACAGCTCAACTCCCCGGGACACTTCCACAAAACCCCTGACAGGAGGCACCAAGACAATGTTCTCGTCATAAAACCATCGGAACGATTCCAAGATACCCGCGTGATCCTAAAATTTTTTTTAGTGAAATTTGAGAAGAGAAGAGTCAAAACTCTACGTCAGGATGCCTTACCAGAGCGATGAGGAGACTGGGAAGTAAAAAGAATTCCTAAACTCTCCGATATATAATTCCTAAATGACTCAAAACATTTTTCTAGACACAACTCAGCTGCTAAAAATGATCAAGCAATGGGGCTCCTAAGGTTGGGGAAGGCTCTGATTACCAACTTATAACACCCTAGATGCGACTATATCTCCCACGTGTCGAGGCACGACTTAGAGGCACAATCGCATTGAAGGCATATGTCGCAAGTTAGGCAATCTTCACAACATCCCATGTAATATATATATAATAGAAGGGGAGATAACATAGTTGGCTTACACTCGCCACGTCAATCAAGTACATAAATAACATTACATCATCCAAACACTCACGGACCGACTACGGTGCCAAAATAAAAGATAACCCAACATGCGACACGGTCCCGATCACCCTCAACTGGGCACCACTACTGATCATCAGGAAAGGAAACATAGTATCGTTGAGAGTCCTCGTCGAACTCCCACTTGAGCTCAAGCGCGTCACTTGGAGCGGAATCATCAGGCCCTGCATCTGCTGTAATAGTAAACTGTGAGCCACAGGGACTCAGCAATCTCGCACCCTCGCGATCAAGACTATTTAAGCTTATAGGAAAGGCAAGGTATATATGTGGAGCTGCAGCAAGCGACTAGCATATATGGTGGCTAACCTGTTCGCAAAAGAGAGCGAGAAGAGGAGGCAAAGCGCGAGCGAGAAACTAGAGAACAACCTGCGCAAGCATTACTCCAACACCGTGTCCACTTCCCGGACTCCGCCGAGAAGAGGCCATCACGGTAACAGACTCAGTTGATTCATTTTAATTAAGTTAAGGTTCAAGTTATCTACAACCGGACATTAACAAATTCCCATCTGCCCACAACCGCGAGCATGGCTTTCGAAAGTTCAAATCCCTGCAGGGGAGTCCCAACTTAGCCAATGACAAGCTCTCACGGTCAACGAAGGAATAGACCTCCTCCCGAGACATTCCGATCAGACTCGGTACCTCGGTTCTTCAAGACACTTCGACAGGTTAAAACAAGACCAGCAACACCACCCAGATGTGCTGACAAATCCCAATAGGAGCTGCACATATCTCGTTCTCAGGGCGCACCGGACGAGCAAGACATCGGGTAGGCCATCCCAGAGTTGCCCCTGGTAGCCCCGGACATCGCTCGATTGGACCAACACTCAGAGGAGCACTGGCTCGGGGGGGGGGCTAAAATAAGATGACCCTCTGGCTCCGGAAACCCAAGGGAAAAGAGGCTAGGTGGAAAAAGATAAAACCAAGGTTGGGCATTGCTGGAAAAGCTTTAATCAAGGCGAACTATCAAGGGGTTCCCATTATAACCCAACCGCGTAAGGAACACAAAATCCGGGAACATAACACCGATATGACGGAAACTAGGGCAGCAAGAGTGGAACAAAACACTAGGCGAGGGGCCGAGCCTTCCACCCTTTACCAAGTATATAGATGCATTAAGATAACAAGATAAAATAATGATATCCCAGCAAGTAAATAAATGTTCCAACCAGGAACGGCCTCCAATCTTCACCTGCAACTAGCAACGCTATAAGAGGGGCTGAGCAAAGCGGTAACATAGCCAATCAACGGTTTGCTAGGACATGGTGGGTTAGAGGTTTGACATGGAAATTTGGGAGGCTTGAAAGCAAGTGGTAGGCATCGTAGCATTGGCATAGCAAAAGAGCGAGCAATCTAGCATAGCAAAGATAGTAGTGATTTCGAGGGTATGATCATCTTGCCTGCAAAGTTGTCAGAGTTGATTGGATCCTTGAAAGCAAACTCAACGGGCTCCCCGTTAGCGAACTCGTCTCCCAGCTCTACCCAAACAAGACAAACAAGCAACAAGGACACAATCAACCACGTGTAAGGATCAAACAATATGATGCAAGGATGGTATGCTATGCGGAATGCGATGCGGGATGCATATGCAAGATTTGACAAGGGATGCAAGAACCTGGCCTCAACTTGGAAATACAAGTGTGCCACTGGAAAGATGAGATGAAATCGCTTGAAAACGATATAAAGAACGCCAGAATCGGAGCTACGGTTTGGAAATGGCAAGCAATTCAAATATTGCCACGTTCTGCGATTTACAGCAAGTAGCCGTCTAAATGCAACGAGATGAACATGCTACAGCACCCAAAAATGGCATGAAAATACATGGCAGGGATGCATTCATGATGCTTAACAAAAATCTAGCACTGAGCTACGGCCAATTCATCCGTTAACAAGTTCAAACAAGCATGGAAAAAATGCATATGGTAAACATATTTCAGACTTAGTGAAATTAACACTTGTCTGAAATTTCAGATCAGATAACACTCTTCGGAGCAACAAAACTATATGCTCAAGACCTGAACATGGCAAAGCAAAGCATGGCATGGATCTACTCAAAGATCTTAACAAAAGTCCCTTAGTGACATTGAGCCAAAATGGATAAGAAAATACAATTGCAAGCATGTGAACATGGCAAAAACATAATCAGTTCACAGACTTGGTGAAAACTGGAGCATGCTGAAACAGATATCAAGTAGGCATGTTTACGAGCTCGATGCACTCACTACAGAGCAAGCCATGACAAACTAAGCATACATCCACCAAGAATACACAAAATGCAAGCTAGAAATGGAAATAACAATAGCATAGCATGCATGGATCAACTACAATATCCTCGGCAAAATCGCTAACAAGTAGACAATCTGCCCAGATTCATGAAGTAGCAAAAGTAGAGCTCGATTGACTCAAGCTAGGGTGCTCCATAATTGCAAACAAAGACATGGATGGATATAGCACTACAATATTAACAAAACATCCTTACTGATCATCCCCAAAAGGGGCACGGATCACTAGGAAACAACATGAACATATGGCATCATGAGAAAAACAGATCAAGGACTTAGTGGAATTGCTAAGTCCCTGAAATCAGCATTACCAAGTGCCTCACTTTGCAAGCTTGTGCTAGTCACCACACACATCACAAAAATACATGGGTTGCACCTCTGGAAAGATGGAAAAACCCTTAACAAAACACATGTAGAGCTCATGGGCATATCATGCACACAATAATCATGGCAAAAATGGCAAATATCTAAATGGAGCAGCAGATCTGACAATTATCTCAAGTAGCCCTCTTCTAACAACATTTTGGGCATCAATATGAACTCAAATGAAAATGATGCAATGGAATGAAATGATGTGCTCTCTGAGACGAACAATTTGATATGCTATATGCCCAAAGAGGAACTACGGATGCAAAGTTACGATGCGATGAACATGGCAATATGAATTAGGGTTTCGGGAGAAAGTCAACCCTCGAAATTTAGATCTCAGATCTGGCACTGTAGCGGGTACTGTAGCGGTACTATAGCAGATGGGCTCGAGGTCGCCGGAAATGGAGGCGAGGTCACCGGACTTGGCGCGGGGGCGGCCGGAGAGGTCGGATCCGACCAGATCCCGCCGGATCCAGGCGCGGCGGGGCCGGAGGAGGAGCGGGCCGGCGAGGGGCGGCGACGAGGCGGAGCGGCGGCGGGCTCCGGCGCGCTGGGCGGTCGTCGGCGATGGCGACCACGGCGGCCGGCGTCGGAGGGTGGCGAGGGGCTCGGCCGCCGGAGCACGGGGAGAAGAAGCCCCGGGCGGCGCGACGAGGTAGGAGGGCGGCGGCAAGCGCGGGCTCGCGGGGGCCGGCCACGGGCCTCCCGGGCCGGAGCAGCAGCGGCGGGGACGAGGCGACACGTGGCGCACAGCTAGTGGACCAGGGCGGCGGCGCGAAGTGTCCGGCCGGATACGGACATGTCCGGCGCGGCGCGAGACAATTTTTAGGGTTTCGGGGGAAGGAGAAGGAGAATTTAGGAGGGGGTGTCTTTAAATAGGCATAGAGGGAGCTAGGAGAGTCCAAATGAGGTGCGGTTTTCGGCCACACGATCGTGATCGAACGCTCTAGAC
This sequence comes from Triticum urartu, assembly GCF_003073215.2. Classification (NCBI taxonomy): domain Eukaryota; kingdom Viridiplantae; phylum Streptophyta; class Magnoliopsida; order Poales; family Poaceae; genus Triticum; species Triticum urartu. The sequence continues at coordinate 252,700,050 of NC_053027.1, read as the reverse complement.
GATGGAGAAGGTTTTGGTGGGTTTTGGGCCAAATTGAAGGGGTGTTGGACTGCAACACACACGAGGCCTTTTCAGTCCCTCGGTTAACCGTTGGAGCATCAAACGAAGTCCAAATGGTACGAAACTTGACAGGCGGTCTACCGGTAGTAAACCAAGGCCGCTTGGCAAGTCTCGGTCCAATCCGGAAATGTTTAATCCCCACATACGAAAGAAAGGTAGAAATGACCACCGGAGGAGAACGAAGCGTCGGAATGCAAAACGGACAACGGGGAAAATGCTCGAATGCATGAGATGAACACGTATGCCAATGCAATGCACATGATGACATGATATGAGATGCATGACAACGATAACAACACACGGAGACAAAAACCCGAACTCGAGAAAATAAAATAACTTAACGCCAGAAACGGCAAGAGTTGGAGTACATATTGGGTAAGTTACATCCGGGGTGTTACATTATCAAGGCAAGTAAAAACTTGTATATGCATGGAAGAAGAAAGAAACAATAGCAATCTCAACATGACGAGAGGTAATTTAGTAACATGAAAATTTCTAAAAACATATTTTCCTCTATCATAATAATTACATGTAGGATGATAAGCAAATTCAACAAAATAGCTATCACATAACATATTCTCAACATGATCCACACGCATGCGAAGTTGACACTCTTCCAAAATAGTGGGATTAACATTAACTAAAGTCATGACCTCTCCAAACCCACTTTTATCAAAAAGTTCATAAGATTGAACATTCTCCAAATATCTGGGATCTAAAGTTGACACTCTTCCAAACCCACTTTCAATATTATTGCAAACATTATTATCAATCTCATATTCATCATGGGGCTTAAATAAATTTTCAAGACCATAAGAAGAATCACCCCAATCATGATCATTGCAACAAATAGTAGTCATAGCAAAACTAGCATCCCCAAGCTTGAGGTTTTGCATATCATTAACACAATTGACATTAAGAGAATTTATAATAACATCATTGCAATCATGCTTTTCGTCAAAGGAACTATCAAGTATGGATGCACTAGAAACGATCTCATGTTTAACATAAGGAACTATAGCAAATTCATCTTCATAAATATTGGCATCATGGCCACAAGAATAGAAAGCATCATGTTCATCAAGGGATATTTCAATCAAATCATCGGAATCATAATTATCTATAAATTCATGCATATCATTCTTTCAATAAATTCTTTGACATAGACGTTATGAGCATAGTTTTCAAAACAATATTTAAGTATGTTAATTTTTTCAAATTCATAGAGAGTAATATCATACTTTTCAATCAAAGAAGCAACTTCATAAGCACCCTTAAAAGAAAGAAATTCTTCAATTTGTTCGGTATCATAGTAACTATAAACACCCTTTGCATAAGAAGATAAGAATTCATTATCATCAAACTCACATAGGTAGGGGAGGTGTTTTTTAGTGTTCTTAGAGCAACAAGTAAGATCACAAATTTCACAAAGATTCCAAGCGTAACATAGCAATATGTTTATTTGATCCCATAAGAGTCTCCCATTTTCAGACAAACGTTGTCGCACAAAATGAGCATGCTCATCTAAAGATTTCCCATCAACTAGGCTAGTTGGGGCTTCAGCACGAGTGCATAAGGATCGAAGATGATCCAAGTAGAGTACTTTAAGTGGATCCATATCAATAGATTTTTAGCAAGCAAATAGAAGGCACATGGATACACAAATAAAGATACATACGGGAAGAAGGCAAATGGAAAAAGGGGCGAATAAAACGGCAACAGTGAAGTGGGGGAGAGGAAAACGGGAGGCAAATGGAAAATAATGTAATATGAGGGACCAGAGTTTGTGATGGGTACTTGGTATGTCTTGACTTGTGCATAGATCTCCCCAGCAACAGCGCCAGAAATTGGCTAGTTGACGGGAGATCAAATCTTGACTCGACTTGGTGCAAATCTCCCCGGCAACGGTGCCAGAAATCCTTCTTGCTACCTCTTGAGCACTACGTTGGTTTTCCCTTGAAGAGGAAAGGGTGATGCAGCAAAGTAGCGTAAGTATTTCCCTTAGTTTTTGAGAACCAATGTATCAATCCAGTAGCTACACGCAAGTCCCTCGTACCTATACAAACAAATAAGAACCTCGCAACCACGCGATAAAGGGGTTGCCAATCCCTTCACGGTCACTTACAAGAGTGAGATCTGATAGAGATAATAAGATAAATATTTTTGGTATTTTTATGATTTAGATAGGAAAATAAAGATTGCAAAGTAAAATAGATTGGAAACTTATATGAAAAATATAGACCTGGGGGCCATAGGTTTCAGTAGTGGCTTCTCTCAAGATAGCATAAGTATTACGGTGGGTGAATAAATTACTGTCGAGCAATTGATAGAAAAGTGCATATTTATGAAAATATCTAGGCATGATCATGTATATAGGCATCACCTCCGCGACAAGTAGACCGAAACGATTCTGCATCTACTACTATTACACCACACATCGGCCGCTATCCAGCATGCATCTAGAGTATTACGTTCATAAGAACAGAGTAACGCATTAGGCAAGATGACATGATGTAGTTGGATAAACTCAAGCAATATGATATAAACCCCATCTTTTTATCCTCGATGGCAACAATGCAATACGTGCCTTGCTGCCCCTGCTGTCACTGGGAAAGGACACCACAAGATTGAACCCAAAGCTAAGCACTTCTCCCATTGCAAGAAAGATCAATCTAGTAGGCCAAACCAAACTGATAAGTCGAAGAGACTTGCAAAGATAACCAATCATACATAAAATATATCAGAGAAGAATCAAATATTGTTCATAGATAAACTTGATCATAAACCCACAATTCATCGGATCTCGACAAACACACCACAAAAAGAGTTACACCAAATAGATATCCAATAAGATCGAGGAGATCTTTGTATTGAGATCCAAAGAGAGAGAAGAAGGCATCTAGCTAATAAGTATGGACCCCAAAGGTCTGTGGTAAACTACTCACACATCATTGGAGAGGCTATGGTGTTGATGTAGAAGCCCTCCATGATCGATTGCCCCTCCGGCGGAGCTCCGGAAAAGGCCCCAAGATGGGATATCTAGGGTACAGAAGGTTGTGATGGTGGGAATAGGGTTTCGTGGTGCTCCTGAATGTTTTCGGGGTATATGAATATATATAGGAGGATGAAGTAGGTCAGTGGAGCTGTAGGAGCCCATGAGGTTGGGGGGAGGCGCACCTCCCTGCCTTGTGGCCGCCTGGTTTCTTTCTTGATGTCTGAGGGAGTCCTGGATTAGGGGGTGTTCGGGTAGCCGGACTCCTGGACTATGAAGATACAAGATTGAAGACTTCGTCCCGTGTCTGGATGGGACTTTCCTTGGCGTGGAAGGCAAGCTTGGCAATGCGGATATTCAAGATCTCCTACCATTGTAACCGACTTTATGTAACCCTAACCCTATCTGGTGTCTATATAAACCGGAGGGTTGTAGTCCGTAGGCAATCAACTCCATACACAACAATCATACCATAGGCTAGCTTCTAGGGTTTAGCCTCCTTGATCTCGTGGTAGATCTACTCTTGTACTACCCATATCATCAATATTAATCAAGCAGGACGTAGGGTTTTACCTCCATCAAGAGGGCCCGAACCTGGGTAAAACGTCGTGTTCCCTGCCTCCTGTTACCATCCGTCCTAGACGCACAGTTCGGGACCCCCTACCCGAGATCCGGCGGTTTTGACACCGACATTGGTGCTTTCATTGAGAGTTCCTCTGTGTCGTCGCCTTTAGGCCCGATGGCTCCTTTGATCATCAACAATGATACGGTCCAGGGTGAGACTTTTCTCCGCGGACAGATCTTCGTCTTCGGCGGCTTCGCTCTCCGGGCCAATTCGCTACGGCATGTGACAATGATTTTCACTCCGGATACAACAAATCCGGCCGGGTCGAACACAACAGACATAGCTCTTCCGAGCTGCGTCGTAATATAGCCCAGTACAGAGGCGCCACACACCTGCTATGCTTCACGAATGAAGTAATGGATCATAAAATCCTAGAGGGTTTCAAACCCGTAAACATCGAATCATACGATGGCACATCAGACCCGGCGGTATGGATCGAGGATTATCTCCTTCACATCCACATGGCACGCGGCGATGATCTACATGCCATCAAATACCTCCCGCTCAAACTTAAAGGACTGGCCCGGCATTGGCTTAACAGCTTGCCAGCAGACTCAATCGGTTCTTGGGAGGACCTGGAAGCCGCATTCCTCGACAACTTCCAGGGCACTTACGTGCGACCGCCGGATGCCGACGACTTAAGCCACATAATTCAGCAGCCAGAAGAATCGGCCAGACAATTCTGGACACGGTTCTTAACAAAGAAAAACCAGATAGTCGACTGTCCGGACGCAGAGGCCATAGCAGCCTTCAAGCATAACATCCGCGACGAGTGGCTTGCCCAGCACCTGGGACAGGAAAAGCCGAAATCCATGGCAGCCCTCACGACACTCATGACCCGCTTTTGCGCGGGAGAAGACAGCTGGCTAGCTCGCAGTAACAACTTGTCAAAGAACCCTGGTAATTCGGATACCAAGGACAAAAGTGGCAGGACACGTCGGAATAAGCAAAAACGCCGCATTAACAGCGACAGCAATGAAGACACGGCAGTCAATGCCGGATTCAAAGGCTATAAATCCGGCCAGCAGAAAAAGCCATTCAAAAAGAATATTCAGGGCCCGTCCAGTTTGGACCGAATACTCGATCGCTTGTGCTAGATACATGGCACCCCCGAAAGGCCAGCCAATCACACTAACAGGGATTGTTGGGTGTTCAAGCAGGCAGGCAAGTTAAGGGCCAAAAACAGAGACAAGGGGCTGCATAGCAACGACGAGGAGCCCAAGCCGCCGAACAACAATGGACAGAAGGGCTTTCCCCCACAAGTGCGGATGGTGAACATGATATACGCAACCCACATTCCCAAGCGGGAGCGGAAGCGTGCGCTACGGGACGTATATGCGATAGAGCCAGTCGCCCCAAAGTTCAACCCATGGTCCTCCTGCCCGATCACTTTTGATCGAAGGGACCATCCCACTAGCATCCGTCATGGCGGCTTCGCCGCATTGGTTCTTGACCCAATCATCGACGGATTTCATCTCACAAGAGTCCTCATGGACGGCGGCAGTAGCCTGAACCTGCTTTATCAGGATACAGTGCGGAAAATGGGCATAGATCCCTCAAGGATTAAGCCCACAAGAACGACCTTTAAAGGCGTTATACCAGGAGTAGAAGCCAACTGTACTGGCTCAGTAACACTTGATGTGGTCTTCGGATCCCTGGAAAATTTCCGAAGCGAAGAGTTAATCTTCGATATAGTCCCATTTCGCAGTGGCTATCACGCCCTGCTCAAACGAACCGCATTCGCAAAGTTCAATGCGGTGCCGCACTATGCATATCTCAAGCTCAACATGCCAGGCCCTCGAGGAGTAATTACGGTCAACGGAAACACCGAACGCTCCCTCCGTACGGAGGAGCATACGGCGGCTCTCGCAGCGGAGGTACAAAGTTGCCTTATTACGCAATTCTCCAGTCCGGCCATTAAAAAGCCAGACACTGCCAAGCGCGCCCGGAGTAACCCACAGCAGGACCGCCTGGCACACTCTGAGCAAGCGTAGCAATGCGGCCCCAACCCCAGCTTTCGCGGCATAGCGAAACCAGTACCTCGCGTACATAACTACGCCTTTGAAATACCATGGGCACAGGGGAAGGGGCACAATAACGGCACGCCGAGAATACGGCTTAAAACGTACTAGGGGCTGCCGGATTCTTTTTTTTAATTTTTTCTTACTTTCAGGACTCCATACTTCGGACGACCTGTTCGGCAATTCGACTGCCGCACAAACGATGCAAGATCCAAGGAGGCAGACAAGCCATGCCGCATTATGGAACTCCCAGGTGGTCTCTGTTACGAGCGGTATACCTGTTTTAAATACAACTCCGCGGCCTGCCCCTGGTCAGGACATACTAAATAGTCCAATATCTTTTGCTTACCGCACTATTTGTATCGTTCGGCTTTGATAAATAGCCTCTCTATAAACAATGCATAGCTTTTGTCTATTTTCTGCATTACTCTCTTTTATATATGTTCATTAATGACATGTTGCCCCCGTACACTGTGGTACGGCAAGTACGCCAGGGGCTTCAGTACCCTTTAATATGATGTGAGAAGTCCGTACACTTTCACAAGTGCGGCACCCCGAACTTATAGCACTATATGCATCGGCTCCGAATCATGATTTGGGTCAATAGTTGGGTTTGCCCGGCTCCTATGTTTTGGTGCCTTACGTTCCGCTATATCGGCTAAGGTAGCACTAGGAGAACCACTGCGATTGTGCCCCGATTGAGCTGGGTTAAGCACCTCAGTGGAGAAAGCTAAAATTGACTGTCATGATGAGGCGAGAGACCGGTCGCTGTTCGAGAGGTTTTTTCGAGTCCCTAAAGACTTATGCCGCTTTGAGCGAGGAGCCGGATTTGTCCGGCCAAGGCGTGGATAGCACCCCGAACTCGGTCTTCCGAACTAGGGGCTTCGCCGAAATTTAAAATTATAAAGTTCTATGGCTAAGTGAGAGTGTTCAAGCATTATAGTCCGATTGCCTGGTTCGTTGTGCTGAGCGCCTCCCTCGAAGGACCCAACTATGGGAAAAAGAGCGCTCAGGTTTATCCCGAACACCCCAGCACTAGTGGCATGGGGGCAGAAGCCGACGACTGGCCATCACTCAATTTTTTGATAAACGGCCACACAGAAAATAATATTTTAAATTCAACAAGCATTGCTTAAGCGCCTATGAACAAGTTTTCAGCGCACAGGATAAAAACGAGCGAGTTTATTCAAAAATTACATCCTTGGTACATTCATCCGCCACAAGGCGGGCACCCGCAAGAACATCCTTGTAATAGTTCTCGGGCTTGCGATGCTCCTTCCCCGGTGGCGGCCCGTCCTTCACAAGCTTCTCACCGTCCAGCTTACCCCAGTGCACCTTTGCACGGGCAAGGGCCCGACGGGCACCTTCGATGCAGACGGAGCACTTGATGACCTCGAGCCTTGGATAGGCCTCCACTAGCCGCCGCACAAGCCCGAAGTAGCTCCCAGGCAGGGCCTCTCCGGGCCATAGCCGAACTATGAAGCCCTTCATGGCCTGTTCGGCCGCCTTGTGGAGCTCGACCAGCTGTTTCAGCTGGTCGCTCAAGGGCACAGGGTGTCCGGCCTCAGCATACTGAGACCAGAACACCTTCTCCGTCGAGCTGCCCTCTTCAGCTCGGTAGAATGCAGCGGCGTCGGATACGCTGCGGGGAAGATCTGCGAATGCCCCTGGAGAACTCCGGATTCGGGTAAGTAACAAGTAGTTTACTTTTATATTTCTGCTTTGCATAAAGCACAAGTGCTCCCTAGGTGGTTTTGATAATTGATGACAACATATCTCTTGTTGGACTAACACTTCTATCTAGCATGTTTCAGATAAGTTCAACAATGAAGTGGGATGGACTAAAGGTTGTGGGAACTCCTTCAAGATGCTAAGGACAAGGGATTGGCTAAAGCTTCAAGCTCAAGACTCTTCACTTTTACATTTTAGTGATCCAAGATCACATTGAGTCCATAGGAAAAGCCAATATTATCAAGGAGGGATGAGGTGTTGCTTAATGAGCCTCTTGCTTCATGTGCTTAATGATATGCTCCAAAATCCTCAACTACTTTCCCATATCCACATATGACCTAAACCCTAAGCCAAACTCGGTCCTACCGATTTTTCCTATCCGGTGCCACCGAGTTTCACTTGTCATAAGCCACTGCCAAACCCTAATCAGCTCGGTCTCACCGATGGGATCTCGGTCTCACCGAGATGGGCTTGCAAACTCTCTGTTACCCATTGCAATATTCTCGGTCCCACCGAGATATGCAATCGGTCCCACCGAGTTTGCTTGACCAAATCTCAGTTTCACCTATTACCCAAATCGGTCCCACCGAGTTTGAGTAATCGGTCAAACCGAGTTTTGGATTTACCCTAACCCTAGCACATCGGTCCCACCGAGTTGATCCAGTCGGTCCCACCGAAATCACTAACGGTCACTAGGTTTACATTTTCGGTCCGACCGAGTTTATTGATTCGGTCCCACCGAGATTGGAAAAACTGTGTAACGGTTGGATTTTGTGTGGAGGCTATATATACCCCTCCACCTCCTCTCTCATTCGAAGAGAGAGCCATCAGAACACACACATCATTCCAACTCATTTGTTCTGAGAGAGAACCACCTACTCATGTGTTGAGACCAAGACATTCCATTCCTACCATATGAATCTTGATCTCTAGCCTTCCCAAGTTGCTTTCCACTCAAATCTTCTTTCCACCAAATCCAAATCCTATGAGAGAGAGTTGAGTGTTGGGGAGACTATCATTTGAAGCACAAGAGCAAGGAGTTCATTACCTACACACCATTTGTTACTTCTTGGAGAGTGGTGTCTCCTAGATTGGTTAGGTGTCACTTGGGAGCCTCCGACAAGATTGTGGAGTTGAACCAAGGAGTTTGTAAGGGCAAGGAGATCGCCTACTTCGTGAAGATCTACCGCTAGTGAGGCAAGTCCTTCGTGGGCGATGGCCATGGTGGGATAGACAAGGTTGCTTCTTCGTGGACCCTTTGTGGGTGGTTGCTTCTTCATGGACCCTTCGTGGGTGGAGCCCTTCATGGACTCGCGCAACCGTTGTCCTTGGGTGGAGCCCTGTGTGGACTCGCGCAACCGTTACCCTTCGTGGGTTGAAGTGTCCATCAACGTGGATGTAGGATAGCACCACCTATCCGAACCACGCGAAAAACATCCATGTCTCCAATTGCGTTTGATCTCTCCAAATCCTTCCCTTTACATTCTTGCAAGTTGCATGCTTTACATTCCGCTGCTCATATACTCTTTGCATGCTTGCTTGATATGTATTGTGTGTATTGAAATTGTGCCTAAACTCCACTTGAACCTAAAAAGATTAAAAAATTGCAACTTTAGCACGAAGTGTCTAATCCCCCCCTTTAGACACATCTACTTCTAGATCCTACAAGTGGTATGAGAGCATTGGTCTCCATTGCCTTGGTTTAATCACCATTGGAGGAAGATGGATGTGTCTACTCTAGGGAGTCTTAGACATAGAGTGCCTATTCTTGATGGAAAGTATTTTCATGAGTGGAAAAATGAGATGCTTGTAATCTTCAATCAATATCATTTGAACAAGTATATTGCTAGTCCTTGTGCACCCCATATTGATTCCTTGCATCCTACCCTAGATGAAGATATTAACATGATTCGCAATCTTAGAACTATTGAGGTCATCATTAGAGGATTGCCCAAAGATTTGATTGCTAGTTTGCCTACTCAAAATTGTGCCTATACTATATGGAAATTTCTTGAGGAACGGTTTCCCAATCACTCCTTGAAAACTTTGGATGAAATTCTCCATAAATCTATTGCCTTGAGTAAGATGAACTCTAGTGATCCTAGTTTTGGTAAATGTCTTCTTGAACTTGCCAATCTTAAGCATGCTAAAGGAGATGTTGGAATCATTAATGATATCATACTCAAAGCTATAAGAATTCATAAAAGTAACCACTTTGATCATTTATCTAATGAATTACCCTCTCTAGGAAATGATGAGTCACAAGATCATGATGAACATGAATATTATGATGATGATGATGATGATAGTGACTCCGATCTTGATAATGCAATGAGACATTTTGGTCTTATGGCAAATCTTCGGGGATATGAATCAGGAGGAAAGGAATGGGTTCTTGATAGTGGATGCACTGATCATATGACCGGAGATGAAGAGATGTTCCGTGAACTTGCTGAAAACAACGGCCCTGGAAAATATGTCACCTTTGGTGATAATTCAAAGGGTAAAGTGGTTGGCCTTGGTAAGGTGGCCATCTCACATGATAGTTCCATTCAAAATGTCATGCTCGTTGAATCTCTTGGCTATAACTTACTTTCAGTATCTAGACTTGCTGATTTCGGTTTGAACATCCTATTTACTGAAGTAGATTGCCAAGTATTTCGTCGAGACAATCATAAAATGGTCTTTACGGGTATGCGTAGAGGTGATCTTTACATTGTCGATTTCTCTAAAAAGGCACAATCTAAAACTTGCTTTGTTGCTAAATCCTCAAAAGGCTGGTTGTGGCATAGATGACTAGGTCACGTTGGCATGAGAAACCTTGACAAGCTTATTAAAGGAAATCATATCCTTGGAGTTAACGATGTCATATTTGATAAGGATAGACTTTGCAGTGCTTGTCAAGCAGGTAAACAGGTTGGAGGAAGACATCCCATGAAGAACATCATGACCACAAGGAGGCCACTCGAGCTGCTTCACATGGATCTTTTTGGTCCCAATGCCTACAAGAGTCTCGGTGGAAATTCTTTTGGTCTAGTTATAGTTTATGATTTTTCAAGATTTACGTGGGTGTTCTTTCTTAATGACAAGTCGCAGGTCCAGAAGATCTTCAGAAACTTCGCTAGGAAAGCCCAAAATCAGTTTGATGTGAAGATCAAGAAGGTTCGGAGTGACAACGAAACGGAGTTCAAGAACGTAAATGTGGACACCTTTCTTGACGAAGAAGGGATTTCACACGAGTTCTCGGCTACATACACACCTCAACAAAATGGAGTTGTTGAGAGGAAGAACCGGACGCTCATCGAAATGGCAAGAACAATGCTTGATGAATACAAGACGCCAAAGCACTTTTGGGCAGAAGCGGTTGAGACAGCTTGTCACGCAACAAATCGCTTATATCTTCACAAGCTACTCGGCAAGACGGCATACGAGCTCCTCACCGGTAACAAGCCTCAAGTTGGATACTTTCGAGTGTTCGGCTCAAAGTGCTACATTCTTGATAAGCATTGTCGTTCAAAGTTTGCTCCTAAATCTCATGAAGGTTTTCTACTTGGTTATGGATCAAACTCTCACACTTACCGTGTCTACAACAATTTCACCCGAAAGGTTGAAGAGACGGTAGATGTGAAGTTTGATGAATCTAATGGCTCGCAAGTAGAGCAATTTCCAATTGATGTAGGAGACAAAGACCCCTCAGAAGCAATTCAAGACTTGTCTATTGGCAAAATTCGTCCAACAGAGGTGAAGGAGAGTACTTCGTCCGTCCAAGTGGAAGCTTCTACTTCACGACAAGGTGAACCAAGAATCGACACGGAAGCATCCACAAGTGGGCCACACCAAGATGAAGAAAACGAGGAAGTACGTCAAGATGAACATCAACAACCTCCTTCTCCATCACGACAAGAGAATGACAACATCAACAATGAAGAAGGCCAAGAACAAGAACAAGATGAAGAAGATGCTCAACAAAGACCCAAGCAAAAGCTCTCACGAGTTCGAGAAAGAATTGCCAAAGATCATCCCGTCGAGAAAATCCTCAATGATATACAAACCGGGAGAATCACTCGCTCAGAGACTCGTTTAGCTAACTTTTGTGAAAACTATTCATTCATCTCGAGCATTGAACCAATGAAGGTTGAAGAAGCTCTGGAAGATCCGGATTGGATAAACGCTATGCATGAAGAGCTACATAATTTTGAGAGAAACCAAGTTTGGACATTGGTTGAGAAGCCCGACAACAACCACAACATCATTGGTACCAAATGGGTGTCTCTCAATAAGCAAGATGAAGATGGACAAGTGGTTCGCAACAAAGCACGTCTCGTCGCCCAAGGATACACACAAGTCGAAGGTATGGACTATGGTGAGACGTATGCTCCCGTTGCTAGACTTGAGTCCATTCGCATCTTACTTACCTATGCTAATCACCATAATATCACCTTGTACCAAATGGACATTAAAAGTGCTTTTCTAAATGGAGAAATAGAGGAGCAAGTTTATGTCAAACAACCTCCCGGCTTTGTCAATTCTAAGAAACCAAATCATGTTTACAAACTTCACAAAGCTCTTTATGGTCTTAAACAAGCTCCTAGAGCATGGTATAAATGCTTGACCAAGTTCCTTACTACAAGTGGTTTTGAAATTGGTAAAATTGATTCTACTCTTTTTACTAAAAGGGTTAATGGAGAACTATTTGTATGCCAAATTTATGTTGATGACATCATATTTGGTTCAACTAACCCTCTCTTTAGTGAAAAGTTTGGAAAGCTAATGTCAGAGAAGTTTGAGATGTCTATGATGAGTGAACTCAAATTCTTTCTCGGGTTGCAACTCAAGCAAACTAAGGAAGGTACATTTGTCTCTCAAACAAAGTACACCAAGGACTTATTCAAGAAGTTCAATATGCAAGAATGCAAAGGTATGTCTACACCCATGCCTACTAGTGGACATAATGATTTGACCAAAGATGGTGAACCTGTTGATCAAAAGGTTTATCGCTCTATGATTGGTTCATTGTTATACCTATGTGCTTCACGTCCCGATATTATGCTAAGTGTGTGCATGTGTGCACGATATAAAGCTGCTCCTAAAGATTGTCATCTTAAGGCTGTGAAAAGGATAGTGAGATATTTAATCCATACACAAAATTTTGGCATTTGGTATCCTAAGAGGTCTTCTTTTGATCTTGTTGGCTATTCCGACTCAGATTATGCCGGAGACAAGGTTGATAGAAAGTCCACTTCGGGTACTTGTCAATTTCTTGGTAGATCTCTTGTGTCTTGGTCTTCCAAGAAACAAAACTCGGTATCCTTATCCACCGCCGAAGCGGAATACATTGCCGCTGGTTCATGTTGTGCTCAATTACTTTGGATGACCCAAACTCTTAAATATTATGGGATTTATGTGAAACATGCTCCACTGATTTGTGACAATGAAAGTGCTATCAAAATTGGTCATAATCCTGTACAACATTCTCGAACTAAGCATATTGAAGTTTGTCATCATTTCATTCGAGATCATGTTGCTAAGGGTGACATCAATCTTAAGCATGTTCGCACCGATAAGCAATTAACGAATATATTCACTAAACCGCTTGATGAGAAAGTGTTTTGCAGGTTGAGAGGAGAATTGAACATCAATGATGCTTCGAACTTGGAGTAGAAACTCCATTGGCTACATGCAAGACATGTGCTTATAACTAATCCATGATGTATCTCTTATGATAACTATCTTATGTCTTGGATATATTTGCACCTTGCATGTTGTCTAACCCATGTAGGTGCTTGGTTGAATTTAATTCCATGAGATTGCGACTCACTCACATCTTGAGCAATCTCTACAAGACCAAGACTCTACACAATAGTGGTTGAAGGCGAGGAAGCACAAAACCATTCAAACATATCCTTTGACAAATTCTATGTTAAGCTTCATGATTGTCATTTTTGGATACACAAGTGCTCTTCCTTGCAAGAACTAACCCATGTAGGTAGATGAACTCAAACTCCAAGTGGTGCTCCCAACTCTTGATGAACTACATCAACCCTGAGCACCCACACAAGATCAACTACATGAGCAAGAACCACATCACCACCCAAGGTATGTCATTCCATCTTAGAGAAGCTTTACTCCAAGACATGAGTCAAAGCAACTCAAACAAGATGTGAATATATCAAGATGCTTAAACGAAAAATGGTAACCCCATTTTGAGCTTAAACGATGAGTATGACCTATGATCAAGTGTCCTCACTTGACAAGTCAATATACTCTAACATAGGTGACTATGTCACCGCCCAATTCTAGATGAAGTTCTATTGTGTCCTTTTCTGAGTTATTGCATTTGTTCCTTGCATATTTGTTTCCTTCTCTCTCACACAAAACAAAACAAAAAAAACTTCATCTAGAAACTTTCACTCTTTTCCTATTTGTTTTTGTTCTGCATATTTTTGCATCAAATTTCTTGCAAATCCTTCAGCTAATTCATTGCAAATCTTTGAGAGATCTTCTTGACTAGTGAGCTGAGATGACAAGTGTTTTTCTCTGTGTAAACTCGGTTTCACCGACTTGCAAAGTTCGGTCCAACCGAATCTTTTCGGTACCACCGAAATGTGCCACTCGGTGCCACCGACTTTGCAATCAGAAAAACAGTTTGCCACTTGTTCTACCCTTCTCCTGATCCAGCTCCACTCAATGAATCTTGTCCTCCACAAGCATCACAATTTTATCCTCTGCTTTATGCTGAATCTCAAGGACCAAACCTATTCGACGGATTCCAGGAAAAACCTTCTTGGAAATTGATGTCAAAGGGGGAGAGAGAGATCACATCAAAGCTTGTAGGAAAGAGAGATCACACCAAGGGAGAGAAAAAGTATTAAGGGGGAGAGAAGGTCTCAAGGATCCCAGATGCTTGATGTTCAAGAGGAGAGATGCCACATGTCTTTTTGGGGACATGTTCATATGAACTCATTTGAATTAAGTTCTATTCAGCTCTGATTTTCTTTTTCCTATCTTCTCCCAATATCCCATGTAAGATTCAGGGGGAGCAAGACACCTAAGGGAAAAGAAATCAGCCAAATTCATTGCATATCTTTATTCTTGGGGACATGTTGAATCCAATGTTATCACTCTCTACATGTCATCCCAGTCTTGGCATTCTTGTGGTTTCTTTTGTTTGCTCTGGCTAGTGGACGTACCTGTGTTAGCTAACCTTGTTTGCAGGTTCATTCCATCCTAAGCCAACTCGAGACCACAAGGTAAGTATATGCGTCAAAATCATGAGTATGAGGAGTTCTTGCTTATGTACATACTGTTTGCAAGAAGGACTCATGAGCATGAAGGTATTTTCCTTAATAATCTTTTGCTCTGATGCATATGGCCAAGATACATGTAACACATTGCCTACTCTGTCATGATTATGCTCTCACATGCCTCTATATTTCATATTTACATGAGTGCATACATGTAGGGGGAGCCTATGCTTGCTATATGTTCTTCCAAAGCTTTACTTGCTGTTCTGTATATCTTTATCTAAAGCTTTGATGTATGTTGCCATCAATTACCAAAAAGGGGGAGATTGAAAGCACAAGTGCTCCCTAGGTGGTTTTGATAATTGATGACAACATATCTCTTGTTGGACTAACACTTCTATCTAGCATGTTTCAGATAAGTTCAACAATGAAGTGGCATGGACTAAAGGTTGTGGGAACTCCTTCAAGATGCTAAGGACAAGGGATTGGCTAAAGCTTCAAGCTCAAGACTCTTCACTTTTACATTTTAGTGATCCAAGATCACATTGAGTCCATAGGAAAAGCCAATACTATCAAGGAGGGATGAGGTGTTGCTTAATGAGCCTCTTGCTTCATGTGCTTAATGATATGCTCCAAAATCCTCAACTACTTTCCCATATCCACATATGACCTAAACCCTAAGCCAAACTCGGTCCTACCGATTTTTCCTATCCGGCGCCACCGGGTTTCACTTGTCATAAGCCACTGCCAAACCCTAATCAGCTCGGTCTCACCGAGATGGGCTTGCAAACTCTCTGTTACCCATTGCAATATTCTCGGTCCCACCGAGATATGCAATCGGTCCCACCGAGTTTGCTTGACCAAATCTCAGTTTCACCTATTACCCAAATTGGTCCCACCGAGTTTGAGTAATCGGTCAAACCGAGTTTTGGATTTACCCTAACCCTAGCACATCGGTCCCACCGAGTTGATCCAGTCGGTCCCACCGAAATCACTAACGGTCACTAGGTTTACATTTTCGGTCCGACCGAGTTTATTGATTCGGTCCCACCGAGATTGGAAAACTGTGTAACGGTTGGATTTTGTGTGGAGGCTATATATACCCCTCCACCTCCTTCTCATTCGAAGAGAGAGCCATCAGAACACACACATCATTCCAACTAATTTGTTCTGAGAGAGAACCACCTACTCATGTGTTGAGACCAAGACATGCCATTCCTACCATATGAATCTTGATCTCTAGCCTTCCCACGTTGCTTTCCACTCAAATCTTCTTTCCACCAAATCCAAATCCTATGAGAGAGAGTTGAGTGTTGGGGAGACTATCACTTGAAGCACAAGAGCAAGGAGTTCATTACCTACACACCATTTGTTACTTCTTGGAGAGTGGTGTCTCCTAGATTGGCTAGGTGTCACTTGGGAGCCTCCGACAAGATTGTGGAGTTGAACCAAGGAGTTTGTAAGGGCAAGGAGATCACCTACTTTGTGAAGATCTACCGCTAGTGAGGCAAGTCCTTCGTGGGCGATGGCCATGGTGGGATAGATAAGGTTGCTTCTTCGTGGACCCTTTGTGGGTGGTTGCTTCTTCGTGGACCCTTCGTGGGTGGAGCCCTTCGTGGACTCACGCAACCGTTGCCCTTGGGTGGAGCCCTGTGTGGACTCGCGCAACCGTTACCCTTCGTGGGTTGAAGTCTCCATCAACGTGGATGTAGGATAGCACCACCTATCCGAACCACGGGAAAAACATCCATGTCTCCAATTGCGTTTGATCTCTCCAAATCCTTCCCTTTACATTCTTGCAAGTTGCATGCTTTACATTCCGCTGCTCATATACTCTTTGCATGCTTGCTTGATATGTATTGTGTGTATTGAAATTGTGCCTAAACTCCACTTGAACCGAAAAAGATTAAAAAATTGCAACTTTAGCACGAAGTGTCTAATCCCCCCCTTTAGACACATCTACTTCTAGATCCTACACTCTTGCTGCACCTCGCCGACCTGAGCCCCAAGTTTCTCTCGCTCGGTGCACTCCGCGGCCGTTTTCTTTTCGGCCCCGGACAGCGCCTGCTTGAGGGTCGCCACCTCAGTCGTGGCCCCTATAATAAGCAGTGCAATTCTGTTATTTTTTGCAATCACGCCTCTCTATAGGCACTTTTTCTGTAAGGTATTTCCTACCTTCTTTTTCCTCGAGCTGCCGCTTGGCAAGGCCGAGCTCTTTCTCGGTCCGCTTGAGGTCCTGTTTCAGGACACCCACCTCCGCAGTCAGTGCGGCGGTGGATAGCAGCGAAGCCTGCACACGCATATTGACTCTTTATTGTTAGACTCCTGCGAAATTTACTAGATCCTCTATTCGGCTTTTCTTTGCGAACGCCAAACAGAGCATGAGGGGCTACTGTCTATGCGGTACTATTTTTATATATTTTTTTACTTACCTCGAAGCCTGTTAGAAGGCTAGCGCAAGCTTCAGTCAGTCCGCTCTTGGCGGACTGAACCTTCTGGATCACCGTACTCATAATAGTACAGTGTACCTCGTCGATGGAGGCGCCGTCAAGCACCTCAAGCAGATTGTCCGGCACCTCCGGTTGGACGGAGGCCACCGGCTCAGAAGGCTTGCTCCTCTTGGAAGGAGTTCGCCTACCGCGGTCCGAAACTGTTGAAGATTCCGGCGCGGTGTCCGGCACAAAGCCGGACTTGGAGCCCTGGGGCGTCTTGTCCCCTTTACTCCTGGAGTCCGGGAGGTCGCCTTGCGGCTCCTCTAGGACCACCTCCTCCTGCCCCAGAGCTTGTTGCGACGCCACTTCGGCGTCATCCGCAGTGCGGGGGGAGACAGCGGGCAGAACTGAGTTCACGTCCGATGAATCCAGGGAGCCGCTCGACGACTAGTTGAGTTCGGCCCGGGGCGGGCTGCATAATTATGTTCGACATTAGGGAAGGTTGTGCAACAAAGCAACGTCATGAGTTACTCTAATATCCGAATACTTACGATTTCGCCGGACGCTTGGCCCTATCTGGCCACACCTCTCCGTCCTCTTCGGCGTCGGGGGAGTAGTTCGGCGGAGGGGTCTTCCTCTTCCTGGACCCTTCGGCCTCCCCCGTTGGGGCGGCCTTCCTTTTCTTTCCTCCCCCCGCTGGAGGGGGAGAGTCTTCTTCTTCCTCCTCCTCGTTCTCGCGGGAGGAGAGCGTCTCGGACTCATCCGAGTCCGACACCGCCACATTACGGGTACTCTTTCGAGTCCCCGTGGCCTTTTTCTTCTTGGCCTTCTTCTCCGGCACCACATAAGGCACCGGAACCAGCAGCTTCACTAGGAGAGCAGGGGCTGGGTCTTCGGGCAAGGGAGCCGGACAGTTAATCGATCCGGACTGCGCCTGCCAAGCCTATCAAAGGTGAGGGAGTTTAGATCCCACATAGAGTCAAACTATGAAAAAAGCTTAACATCCTCTAAAAGGTGAAAATAGCTTACCTCGCTAGCGTGACGCCGCGAGCTGTATCCGCGGTCCTCGGAAGCGGATGTGGGAGCCTCGGCGCCTTTGGTTAGCACCTTCCAGACGTCTTCATATGTTGTGTCGAAGAGCCTGTTAAGGGTTTGCTGCTGCGCCGGGTCGAACTCCCACAAATTAAAGTCCCGTTGTTGACACGGGAGGATCCGGAGGACGAGCATAACCTGGACTACATTGACGAGCTTGATCGGCTTGCTCACCAGGGACTGGATGCATGTCTGCAGTCCGGTCACCTCTTTTTTGTCGCCCCATGACAGGCCCGTCTCTTTCCAGGACATAAGTCGCATGGGGGGTCCGGATCGGAACTCGGGGGCTGCGATCCATTTCGGATCGCGCGGCTCGGTGATGTAAAACCACCACGATTGCCACCCCTTCAGGGTCTCCACGAAGGAGCCCTCGAGCCATAGGACGTTGGCCATCTTGCCCGCCATGGCGCCTCCGCACTCCGCCTGGCTGCCGCGCACCACCTTGCGCTTGACGTTGAAGGTCTTGAGCCAGAGACCGAAATGGGGGCGGGTGCGGAGGAAATCCTCGCACACGACGATAAACGCCGAGATGTTGAGGACGAAGTTCGGGGCCAGATCGTGGAAATCCAGGCCGTAGTAAAACATGAGCCCCCGGACAAATGGGTGGAGTGGAAAACCCAGTCCGCGGAGGAAGTGGGGAAGGAATACTACCCTCTCATGGGGCCTTGGGGTGGGGAGAAGCTGCCCCTCCTCGGGAAGCTGGTGCGCAATGTCTTTGGACAAGTATCCGGCCTTCCTTAGCTTTTTGACATGGCCCTCCGTGACGGAGGAGACCATCCACTTGCCTCCCGCTCCGGACATTGCTGGAGAAGGTTGAGGTGGGAAGTGCGGGCTTGGGCGCTGGAGCTCGAGTGCGCAGGAGATGGGTAGGCAAAGGAGGAAGAAGGCGTAGGTAAAAAGGTGGATCCTTATCCCCTTATATGGGCGGATGCGGTTGTGCGTCCCCACCAGCCTAGTAAAACTCGCTTGCCCCCCAAGCGCCGTGATAAATGGCACGGTTGGGTTACCCACGTCCGTATTGATGAGAATCTCGTAAAGGGGGTACACGATCTCTGCTTTGACAAGACGTACCAAGGAAACCGCCTCGCAAAACACGTTGAGGTGGAAAAGTGAAAACGATTCGAGTGAAGGACTTGGCTGTAGTGTGAGGATGCACTGCGGAATACATCAGTAGATTTGATTTGTGTTAATATTATTCTCTCTATGGCAATATGTGGACACTACTCTTGGTGTTTGCAATTTTCTATGAAGGACTTGGAGGAGGAACCCGCCTTGCAATGCCGAAGACAATTTGCGCCCCGGACTCGTCGTCATTGAAGCCTGGTTCAGGGGCTACTGAGGAAGTCTTGGATTAGGGGGTGTTCGGGTAGCTGGACTATACCTTCAGCCGGACTCCTGGACTATGAAGATACAAGATTGAAGACTTCGTCCCGTGTCTGGATGGGACTTTCCTTGGCGTGGAAGGCAAGCTTGGCGATGCGGATATTCAAGATCTCCTACAAGAGTAGCCGGACTATACCTTCAGCCGGACTCCTGGACTATGAAGATACAAGATTGAAGACTTCGTCCCGTGTCCGGATGGGACTTTCCTTGGCGTGGAAGGCAAGCTTGGCGATGCGGATATTCAAGATCTCCTACAAGAGTAGCCGGACTATACCTTCAGCCGGACTCCTGGACTATGAAGATACAAGATTGAAGACTTCGTCCCGTGTCCGGATGGGACTTTCCTTGGCGTGGAAGGCAAGCTTGGCGATGCGGATATTCAAGATCTCCTACAAGAGTAGCCGGACTATACCTTCAGCCGGACTCCTGGACTATGAAGATACAAGATTGAAGACTTCGTCCCGTGTCCGGATGGGACTTTCCTTGGCGATGCAGATATTCAAGATCTCTGACCATTGTAACCGACTTTATGTAACCCTAACCCTATCCGGTGTCTATATAAACTGGAGGGTTGTAGTCCGTAGGCAATCAACTCCATACACAACAATCATACCATAGGCTAGCTTCTAGGGTTTAGCCTCCTTGATCTCGTGGTAGATCTACTCTTGTACTACCCATATCATCAATATTAATCAAGCAGGATGTAGGGTTTTACCTCCATCAAGAGGGCCCGAACCTGGGTAAAACGTCATGTTCCCTGCCTCCTGTTACCATCCGGCCTAGACGCACAGTTCGGGACCCCCTACCCGAGATCCGCCGGTTTTGACACCGACAACGTCTACTCCAAGTCCCCTTGATCACGGTTGTTGCAAAAATAACTCTTCCGAAGGTTTCATTACGTTTGGATTCCGTTTGATATTCCTTTTCTGCGAAACACTGAAATAGGCAAAAAAAAACAACAATTTCCACTGGTCCTTGGGTTAGTAGGGTAGTCCCAAAAATAATACAAAAGTGTATAAATAAGCCCATTAAACATCAAAAACAGATAATATAATACATGGAACAATCAAAAATTATATATACGTTGGAGACATATCACTCAACATGTTGGAGGATCCATGACAATATAACTTCTTTTCAGATATAAGAAAGCATAACCCATTAGTTGTCTTCCTTGTCCAATATCAACTTATTAGCATATACTCGTTTAATGAGTGCTCACTATTTTAATGAGTGCTCACAACCTCTCTTTCTTTATTGCTTCCTATTAATTACAATAATGACCAAAAATATGTTGGTTAATTCTCAACGAATTTTATGCGACATACTTCTTATATGTGAAGTCATCACTTCCCATAAGATTATTATACAATCATTTTATTTCTTTTATCTCTATATTTTTTTCTCGAGATCATAGCAAGAAAGCAAAGCCCTCAACTCAAAACTAATCTTTATTATATAACTCTCGGACTCGATTACATAGAGGGAACACAAAGCAAAACTCAAAGGTAGATCATACTAAAAACTTTATTCTACTAAACCAAGATATAACCAAAAGGACCGAACTAAGAAAAACGATAAAGGTAAATATGTGATGGTGATACGATACATGGGCACCTCCCCCACAAGACAAGGGGAATGCCCATACCCATGTACTCAATTTTCCTACTTCGGAGGTCATGGTGATGGAGTTGATGATGTTGTGGGCTTGCCCTCCATCTTCTAGGGCATAGGTTCACCATCATAGAAAGATGAACGTCTTCGGAATCCTCAAATCTACAGCCAAACTCATCCTATTAAATCTATATTCATACTCACAGTTGTGTTTCTGCAGGTCATAGATCTGGTCTCGGAGATGCTCGATTTTCTCATGAAGCTTGAAGATGGCCTTCCCAATCTCACTAGCATCCAGCTTGTGGTCACCGAAAAATTCCATGAACATGCAGTGATTGGCGTTAAGTCTGCGCTCCACCATCCCTTTGCACTTGAACACCTCTTGGTCCACCGCTTCGAGCCTAGAGTCCTCCTTGGCCCTTAAACACCATGGTATTAGGGTGCCGCAGCACCTCCGCAAGGTACAGTTGATGACCTTCTAGAAGAACTTGTCGTTGGGGGCGCTTGGATACGCCATGACGATCTAGATCTGTCAGGAAAAACAGCTCGAAACAAGAAGAGGGGATATTGCCATGGTACGGTGGTCAAAACCTTCAGGAGATTGTATAATGAATTTTTATTGACCAAAAGAAGTATACTGCAAGAAATTGGAGTCCGGAGGGCACACGAGGCGGCCACAAGCCAGGGAGGCGCGCCCCACAACTTGTCCCCTCCTCGTGCACTTTTCAGACTACCTTTTTTGCCTAAATTTTAAAATATTCCAAAACAAAATAAAATTGCCATTGGGAAACTTTTGGAGTCGGTTTACATACTGTATCACATACCTATTCCTTTTCGGGGGTCTGGAACGTTCTGGTAGGTCTCCCTTATGTACACCTCCGGTGTTACGATATTAATAATATTAGTTTCAACATTTATGGGAGTACCTGAGATATAATGTTTGATTCTTTGCCCGTTCACCACCTTCAGGTTATTGCACTCGGCATTGTTGATGTTGATGGGACCAGAACGATAAACTTCCTCGATAATGTAAGGCCTTTCCCATTTAGAGAGAAGTTTTCCTGTAAAAAATCTTAAACGAGAATTGTATAGAAAGACACGGTCACCTACGTTAGATTCACGCTTTTGTATCCCTTTGTCATGCCATATTTTATCTTTTTCTTTTAAAAATTTGGCATTCTCATAGGCATGGGTTCTCCATTCATCAAGTGAACTAATGCCAAATAACCTCTTCTCATCGGCAAGTTTCAAATCATGATTGATCTCTTTAATTTCCCAATAAGCCTTATGTTCAAGTTCGAGAGGTAAGTGACATGCTTTTCCATAAACCATTTTATAGGGAGACATACCCATATGTTTATAAGCAGTTCTATAAGCCCATAATGCATCATGAAGTTTCTTAGACAAATTCTTCCTAGATCTATTAACAGTCTTTTTCAAGACCAATTTTATTTTTCTATTACTTAATTCTACTTGACCACTAGACTGAGGATGATAAGGAGATGCAATTATATGGTTAACATCATACTTACCTAGCAATTAACAGAAAGAACCCTGAATATAGTGTGAACCACCATCAATCATTAAATATCTAGGGAGTCTAAACCTTGGAAAAATAACTTCTTTAAGAATTTTAATAGAAGTGTTGTGATCAACACTACTAGTTGGAAAAGCTTATACCCACTTAGTAACGTAATCAACATCAAGTAAAATATGTGTATACCCATTAGAGGATGGGAAACGTTCCATATACTCAAATCCCTAAACATCAAATGGTTCATTAACAAGTGAATAATTCATAGGCATTTCCTGTCATCTACTAATATTACCAATTCTTTGACATTCATCACAAGATAAGAAAAACTTATGAGCATCTTAGAAAAGAGTAGGCCAATAA
Organism: Triticum urartu; assembly: GCF_003073215.2. Taxonomy (NCBI): domain Eukaryota; kingdom Viridiplantae; phylum Streptophyta; class Magnoliopsida; order Poales; family Poaceae; genus Triticum; species Triticum urartu. The sequence goes on along the minus strand of NC_053027.1, from coordinate 252,676,959 downwards.
AAACCAGATTGTAATACCTTGTGTGCAGTTCTATCTCCAGCATGGTGTCCTCCGTAGGCCTCAGAGTGACACTTGCGTAGGATCTGTTCCTGTTCATGCTTAGGTACACGACATCTAATAACACCATCTACTCCTTCTTTGCAAAGGTGTGGGTCATCCCAAAAATAATGTCTTAAATCATAGAAAAACTTTTTATTTCGTTTGTATGTGAAACTAGGTGGTATAAATTTAGCAACAATATAATTATCATAGTCTGCATACCAAGGAGTACTATGAGACGCATTTATAGCAGCTAACTGTTCATCAATAGGTAGTGGGTCGTCTAGAATATTTTGTAACCTAGACAAGTTGTCTACTATGGGGTTCTCAGCTCCCTTCCTATCAATAATATGTAGATAAAATTCTTGTAGCAAGAGAACCCACCTAATGAGTCTAGGTTTAGCATCTTTCTTGTCCATAAGATATTTAATAGCAACATGATTAGTGTGAACAGTTACGTTAGAATCAACAATATAAGATTTGAACTAGTCACAAGCAAATACTACTCCTAGAAATTGTTTTTCAGTGGTAGCATAAATCCTTTGAGCACTGTCTAGAGTTTTACTAGCATAATGGATAACATTTAATTTCTTATCAACTCTTTCTCCTAGAATAGCAGCAACAACATAATCACTAGCATCACACATAATTTGAAATTAGGTGGTTGAACAATAGGTGCAGAAATTAAGGCTTTCTTAAGTATGCCAAATGCTTCTACACAATCATCATCAAAAACAAATGGGACATCTTTTTGCAAAAGATTAATAAGAGGCCCAGAGTTTTAGAGAACTCTTTAATAAATCTCCTATAGAAACCGGCATGACCAAGGAAATTTTGTATACATTCGATATCTTTAGGGAACGACATTTTTTCAATAGCATCAAGTTTAGCTTTATCAACTTCAATACCTCTTTTGGAGATTTTATGCCCCAAGACAATACCTTCATTAACCATAAACTGGCACTTCTCCCAATTCAAGACAAGAATAGTTTCTTCACATCTCTGCAAAACTGGATCAAGGTGGCTTAAGAAATCAACAAAATAAGTTCCATATACGGAGAAATCATCCATGAAAACCTCAAAAATCTTTTCACAAAAGTCAGAGAATATAGCAGTCATACATCTTTGAAAGGTAGCGCGTAGGTGCATTGCATAAACCAAAAGGCATACGCATATAAGCAAAGGTACCAAAAGGGCATGTAAAAGTAGTTTTTTCTTGATCCTCTTGTGACACAGGTATTTGGGAAAACCAGAGTAACCATCTAGAAAGCAAAAATGTGTATGTTTGGATAGTCTTTCTAGCATTTGATCAATAAAATGTAGAGGATAATGGTCTTTCCTAGTAGCTTTGTTAATATTTTAAATCAATTACCATTCTATAATGTGTAACAATTCTTTGCAGAATCAGTTCATTTTTATCATTAGGAACAACAGTAATACCTCCCTTCTTAGGGACACAATGAACATGACTTACCCATCTAGTATCAGCAATAGGATAGATTATACCTGCTTCTAGAAGCTTTAATATTTCATTCCTTACCACTTCTTCCATTTTAGGATTCAACTGTCATTGGTGATCAACGACTGGTTTAGCAGGTTCCATATTAACTTTGTGTTGTCATAGAGTGGGACTAATGCACTTAAGATCATCCAGAGTATATCCAATAGCGGCATGGTGCTTCCTCAGAGTTTTCAATAATTTCTTCTCTTCATGCTATGAAAGGTTAGCACTAATAATAACATGATATATCTTCTTCTCATCGAGATAAGCATATTTCAAAGTATTAGGTAATTCTTTAAGATCGAACACAGGATCACTCTTGGGTGGAAGAGGATCTCCAAGAGTCTCAACAGGCAAATTGTGTTTCAAAATAGGCATTTGTTTAAAGAACATCTCATCTATTTCATTTTTTCATTCATGAACATGTTATTTTCATGGTCTAGGAAATATTGTTCTAAAGGATCAGTAGGTGGCACGACAATAGAAGAAAGACCAATAATTTGATATTTACTAGGAAATTCATTATCATGGGGTTGTCTACGAAATTTGGACAAATTGAACTCATGAGACACATCCCCGAAAGATACACTAACTGTTTCTTTCTCACAATCTATTTTAGCGTTAACAATGTTCAAGAAAGTTCAACCAAATATAATGGGACAAAAATCATCTTGTGGGGAACCAAGAACTAGAAAATTAGTAGGGTATTTTATTTTCCCACACAATACTTCAACATCTCTAACAATCCCAATTGGTGAAATAGTATCTCTACTAGCAAGCTTAATATTAACATCAATATCTTCTATTTCAGCAGGTACAATATCATTCATAATTTCTTGGTATAAAGTAAAGGGAATTACACTCACACAAGCACCCAAATCACATAAGCCATGATAACAATGATCTCCTATCTTAACAGAGACAACATGCATGCCAACAATAGGTCTATGTTTATCTTTATCATCGAGTTTAGCAATTCTAGTTGTTTCATCACAGAAATAAATAACATGCCCATCAATATTATCTACCAACAGATCTTTAACCATAGTAATACAAGATTCAATTTTAATTTGTTAAGGGGGTGTAGGTGTTCTAGTATAACTCTTATGGACTACAGCTGAAGCTTTAGCATGTTCTTTTATCCTAACAGGAAAAGGTGGTTTCTCAATATAAGTTGTAGGAATAAAAAGATTAACCTTATAAGTAATGGTTTTTTCTTCATCTTTAATAGCTTATACTATTTTTACTTCAATGGGAGGATGATATTTAAACCACTTCTCCTTAGGAAGATCAACATGAGTTGCAAATGATTCACAGAAAGAAGCTACTATCTCAGAGTCAAGTCCACATTTAATGCTAAATTCATGAAAAGCATCGGTATCCATAAAAGATTTAACACAATCAAACTTAAGGTTTCTACCTGACTCATTACCTTCATGAGTTGCGTTTAATATTTTCCAAGAGATCCCATTTGAATTCAATAGTTTTCTTCACAAAATAACCAGTACAAGAAGTATCGAGCATGGATTGATCATTATGAGAAAGCCGAGCATAAAAATTCTAAATAATAAGTTCTCTTGAGAGCTCATGATTGGGGCATGAATATAAAATTGACATAAACCTCCCCCATTGAGCGATACTTTCTCCTTTACGAGGCAAAAAATTATATATATATAATTTTGATCACGATGACTAGATGCATAGGATAAAACTTCTGATGAAATTCCAATTTCAACTAGTTGTAATTCCAAGCTCCAATATCATCACATAGCCTATACCATGTCAATGCCTTTCCCATAAAAGATAAAGGGAAGACCTTCTTGTTGACTTCATCCTCAGGAAAACCTGCAAGCTTAAATAATCCACAAACTTCATCCACATAGATAAGATGCATATCAGGATGTAGTGTTCCATCTCCTGCATAGGGATTAGCTAGCAGTTTCTCTATCATACCCGAAGGAATTTCATAATTAATATTTTCAGTAGGTGCAATAGGTTGAGGATCAAATCTTTGCTCTTCCAGTCGAGGTGAAGATACCCCGAACAAACCCCTCGAATGACGATTTTCCATAGTGACAAGTGACCGTAAATTTCAGCACGTAATATAAATTTTTCCTTACTGAATTCCACTCACCAAAGGCGCTTCACTCCCTGGAAACGTTGCTAGAAAAGATTATTGTTGACCCAAAATTATAGGGAACTATCGTATTCCTTTCAATAAGTAAGAGTGTTGAACCCAACGAGGAGCAGAAGGACATGACAAGCGGTTTTCATTAAGGTATTTTCTGCAAGCACTAAAATTATCGGTAATACATAGTTTTGTGATAAGATAATTCCTAACGGGTAACAAGTAACAAGTGTAACAAAGGTGCAGCAAGGTGGCCAAATCCTTTTTGTATCAAAGTATAAGCCAAGAAAAACTCCCATATAAAATAAAGCGCTCCCGAGGATACATGGGAATTATTGTCAAGTTAGTTTTCATCATGCTCATATGATTCACGTTCGTTACTTTGATAATTTGATATGTGGGTGGACCGGTGATTGTGTGCTATCCTTACTTGGACGAGCCTCCCACTTATGATTAACCCCTCTCTCAAGCATCCACAACTATGAAAGTAGAATTAAGATAAATCTAACCATAACATGAAACATGTGGATACAAATCAGCCCCTTACGAAGCAATGCATAAACTAGGGTTTAAGATTTTGTCACTCTAGCAACCCATCATCTACTTATTACTTCCCAATGGATTCCCCTAGGCCCAAATCATTGTGAAGTGTCATGTAGTCGACGTTCACATAACACCACCAGAGGAAAGATAACATACATCTCATCAAAATATCGAACGAATACCAAATTCACATGTTTACTTATAACAAGACTTCTCCCATGTCCAGATGAACAAATGTAACTACTCACAAAGGATGTTCATGTTAAAGATTAGAGGGATATTGAATGTCATTAAGGATTTCAACATATGGTCTTCCATCTAATAAACCAACTAGCATCAACTAGAAGGAGTAATCAACAATACTAGCAACCCACAGCTACCAATCTGAGGTTTTGAGACAAAGATTGAATACAAAAGATGAACTAGGGTTTTAGAGGAGATCGTGCTCATGAAGATGTTGATGGAGATTGACCCCCTCTCGATGAGAGGGTCGTTGGTTATGACAATGGCTTCGATTTCCCCCTCCGCGAGGGAAGTTCCCCTACAGAACAGCTCCGCCGGAGCCCTAGGTTGCTTCAACCGAGGTTCTGCCTCGAGATGGCGGCGCTTCATCCCAAAAACTTCATTAAGATTTTTGAGGTCAAAAGACTCCATATAGCAGAAGGGCACCGGACACTAGCCAGGGGGCTCATAAGCCCTAGGGGTAGGGCGCGCCCCCAGGCTTGTGGCTACCTGGTGGGTTCCCTCTGGTAGTTTCTTTGCCCAATAATTCTTATATATTCCAACATAATTCTCCGTAAATTTTCATGAATTTCGGAGTTGTCCAGAATAGGTCTCTCAGATTTGCTCCTTCCCAGTCCAGAATTCCAGCTGCAACAATTCCCCCTCTTCACATAAATCTTGTAAAATAAGTGAGAAAAGGCATAAGTATTGTACCATAATGTACAATAACATCCCATATTGCAATAAATATCAACATAAAAGCATGATGCAAAATGGACGTATCAGCCCTTCACAAAACCCTACCCCGAGACTCCCCGTCGCACAAGAAACTTGTCCTATAAGGACCCTACCCTCCTCTCTCGATCCCCTTCAAAATCTCTCGCTAAAACCCACCGTAGCCCACGCTCTCTCCAAATTGATCTCACCTCGTCCACCACAGTTCACCACCATTGTTTGTCTCCGATGAGCATCGCTAGCCCCTCCAGCTCTGGGCACTGGCCTAGGTCTACCTCACATTTTGTTTTGACATGGTGGTGCTCTTCTTCGACTTCTACAGGGAGCACACCGAGTTCTGACGCCCCTCGCTAGAGCACCCGATATTAAGGCCTCCTTTTAATAGAGAACCAGAACAAAGCATTAACACATAGTGAATACCTGAACTCCTCAAACTACGGTCATCACCGGAAAGTATCCCGACTTCTGTCACTCCGGGGTTTGTGGAGCATAACACGTAATACGTGACTATAACTTGCAAGATCGGATCTAGAACATAGATAGAATGGCGATAACATAAACGGTTCAGATCTTAAATCATGGCACTCAGGCCCAAAGTGACAAGCATTAAGCATGGCAAAGTCATAGCAACATCAATCTCAGAACATAATGGATAGTAGGGATCAAGCCCAAACAAAACTAACTCCATTACATGATGAATCTCATCCAACTCCTCACCTACTAGCGAGCCTACGAAGGAATTACTCACTCCCGGTGGGGAGCATAATGGAATTCGTGATGGAGAAGGGTTGGTGATGATGAAGATCGAAGATCCCCCTCTCTAGAGCCCCAAACGGACTCCAGATCTGGCCTCCCAATGAAGAACAGGAGGTGGCCACGGCTCCATCTCGTGAAACATGATAATTCTTTCTCCCCGATTTTTCTCCGAAAATGTGATTTTATAGTATCAGGGTTGAGGTCCCCGGGGCCACCAGGTGGGAAGAACCCACCTGGCCGCGTTAGGAGGGGGCGCGCCCTGGTGGGTTGTGCTCACCCACGAGCCCCCTCCAATGGTTCTTGGCTCCAGTAATTCTCTTTTATTATATAGAAAATCCTCGCAAAGTTTTGTTCCAATCCAAGAACTTCTATTTCTGCGCAAAAACAACACCATGGTAATTATGCTGAAAACAGCGTTAGTACGGGTTAGTTTCATTCAAATCATGAAAATTAGAGTGCAAAACAAGAGGAAAAGCGTTAGGAAAAGTAGATATGACAGAGACGTATCAACTCGCCCAAACTTAAACCTTTGCTTGTCCTTAAGCAATTCCGTTGATAAACTGAAAGTGGGAAAGGAAAACTTTTACGAACTCTTTTGCTCTTCTTTACATAAATAAGCTTAAGTAGCACCCAAGTTTTCAGCCAAGATCATGACTAACCATGTCGACAATAACTCTTAAGAATTATATTAAGTCATATCAATGGCATAATCAACCAGCGATCAATAATAAGATTTCTCAAATGAAAACACTTTGTCAAAACAACGATCATATAATATGACAATAGTGGTATCTCACTAGCCCTTTCCGAGACCGCAAAACATAAATGTAGATCACCTCCAAAGTTCAAGTAGCGACTAAACATTGTAATTCATGGTAGAAAAGATCTTGTCATGATGCACCCAACATTAGCTACACACAATGCATCAGGATGACAATAATGCTCTCAGGAACTAACGCTTATTTGTGAAGGTGATTGTAACATCCCCAGCATCACACTATAGTAATCCCCCCCTAATGAAGGTCATGTCATCATGATCATCATCCCAAAATGCCACTTGTCCAAAATGAGCTTCAAATTCAAATTCAAATTGCATGTCAAATATTTGCTTCTTCTTTCATGCAAATTAAATGGTTCATCCTATGGACAATAATCCCTAGATATTTTTCATGTTGAAACCATCATTTTTGGAATTCCCAAATTGCCCCTGGGAATTTATTATCTGGTCCAACAGTATTTAAGATGTCCTTTTCAATTCCTAAAATTGATTAGACAACTCCTTTTGACCCCAAACTTTCTGTTCCATCTCAAGGTATTGTGTTAGTTTTATGTGCCAAGTTTTGTTCTAAACAAAACTCATTTGGTCCTAAAAGAAAAATGCAAACTTGGCAAATAAAAGAAAACAAAAAGAAAAGGGAAAGGGAAAAGTCAGAGGGAGAGAGAGAGAAAGCCCCCTGTCCTCTTTGAGCCTCGTCCCACTTCAGCTGGTCCGACCCAGCCCCTCCCCGGGTCGCCTTCTCCCCCTGTTCCCCCGACCGGGGTTGCAACAGGGGCGAGCCCCGCCGGACCGCCTCAACGGCGACTAGCCGGAGAGGATAAGGTCGACCCCTCCCCTCGACGCCTCGGCCTCCTCTCCACCTACCTCCACTCCCCTCTCTTGCTTCCCAGATCGATGCGCTCCTCCCCCCTCTCTGTCTCGCTCGCCCGCCTCACCCGAGCGCCATCGCCGCCGCCCCACCTCGCATCACCGCGGCAACCGTCTCCCTCGTGCTCCTCCGATGTAACCAGCCGCTCCGCCGCGCTCCACTACGTCGACTACGGCCACGAACGCGAGCCGACGGGGCCCACCACCCCGATCGGCGCCTTCTTCTTCCTCCTCAGGTCACCGATGATCTCCTTCGACTCCGGCCAACCCCTCTGCACTCCCGTTCAATCACGGGGCCTCCTTGCGCCCGCACGGTGAGCACCGCACGTCCTCCCCCTGCCCCTCCTCGTTCTGTTGCGCGTAACATCGCCGCCATGGACGGCCGAGCTCAGCTCAGCCGTGCCGCTCATTGTCGTCGTTTCCGTCGAAGCCATGGTTGTCCGAGCGTGGGAACGTGCTCAGCATATCCCCGCGGATCGAACACGCCCCACTGCGCCGCTAGCTGAACCCTCTAGCTTCGTCTTCAAACACGGCCGAACGCCGGCGTCCGCCACTCTCGCCGCCTGCGACGTTGCGGCCATCCCCGAGTCCAACTGGTAGCACCGTCACGCGTGCGATGTCGAGCCGCGTCGAACACGCCTAGCCGCACCTCTCCCCTTACCCCGTAGCGCCAAACTCAAATGCGGCCGAACTCCGGCGCCACCTCCGCCGCTCTCCATCGCTATCTCCGGCTGTTTCCGGTCAAACCGCCGCCGCAGATCGACGCGCGAGCGAGTGCTCGTTCGAACATGCTAGGCCGTGCCAAAAGTTTGCTTGAGGACATTTTCCGACGAGATCCGAGCCATGCCGCCGCGTTTGGCGTCACCGGCGTTGAGCCCCCGACCACCGCTGAGCTAGCACACCTGGGGCCACCCCCTGGGGTCACTGCCAGTGGGGCCCCTCGCCCCCTATTGAGCAGTTGACCTGGTCAACTGTGCTGACTGGGCAGGCCCTAGCCACTAACACACGGGCCCCACTGCTTATTCCACTAACTAAAATGTTTTAATAATTAAAACTAATTACTTTAGTTAATTAGTGTATGACAGGTGGGGTCTAGTAGCTAATTAACCTAGATTAGTTAGTATAATATACTATTAGACTAGCAGAGGTTGACATGTGGGTCCCATTGGACCCACAGGCCAGGTTTGACATGGACACCCGCCCTGCTGACTGCTGATGTCACTATGACGTCATGCTGATGCAATTTTCCATTTCGGTTAATATTAATAATTCTAGAAAATGAATAAATCTTTGAAAATTAATAGAAAATAAACCGTAGCTCGGATCGAAAAACATTATATATGAAAGTTGCTCACAACGACGAGACGAATCCGAATACGTGGTCCTTTCATATGTCACGTGCTCCTAGCATGCTGAACATGGAATCGTCCCCTCTCTTTCGTCTGTCCGGTAAGGGCCAGACGCCGGGAAAATGCCTCCGGATGTTTTCCCTCTCCGTCTGCAACGTGTATTACTTCATTAGAGCACTCCTAGCGTTTCTTACTGCCATGTTGTGCTTTCTGTTGAATTTGTATGCTTGCCATTTATTGTTTCTTCCCCCTCTTCTCTCCGGTAGACCCAGAGAATGATGTTGATGCCCTTGTGATCGACTACGTCGACGACGACACTTCTTCCTTTTCAACAGGGCTTCCAGGCAAGCAAACCCTCCTTGAGCATTCCGATATCGCCCATTTCTTTCCCTCTCATGCTTGCATTAGAACTTCTAGTGCTTTCTTGTGACGCCCCAAGACCGGAGCTTCAGTTTCCTTCCAGGGTTTCCAGGTTTCTCCGTGTGTTTCATTTTTGCTTGCTCCTTTTATTTTTGCATTGCATCATGTCATCATGCCATCATATCATTAATTTTTGCAACTCAAATAAATAAACCGTATGGATCTTTGGCCCACTTAAACTGAGGGAATTCACACGGTGAGTTCTCTTTATAACATATCCTCCCGATATTAGGGAGCTATATTAAATATTTTATTTTCAGAATCACCCATAACACACATGCAAAATATTTTTCATGTCTATTCCTCTTCGAGTTTGACCTTCAAACCCTGCCAATATATCTCATCTCTTTTTTCGAGACTCCTCTAAAAAATCTCAGCCCATTTAGAGTCCTTTGGAATGGGTTTCAAAATTCAAACATGTTGAATTAAATTCAACATGTGCGAATCTATTGTTCTCCAAAAACCCTCTTGCCATTTTATTTAAGTTCCTCACATTTATGTGAGTCCAAGAAATTTATCCGCATGTCCAACTTCTTCCCCAAACACCTCCTTTCTTTTTCTTCTCTTCTCTTCTTTGTTTTTTCTGTTTTAGAAATATGTTTGAGAGAGAGAGAGTTGAGGCCCTAGTCCAAACCAGTTGGGCCTCCTCCGTGGCCCACCTAGGCCAGCCGGCCTCTTTTCCCCCTCCTTGGCCCGCACCCCTCTAACCCTAGGCCCAGCGAACCAACCTCCCTCTCCCTGCCCAATCCCACTCACCTCTCCCTCTCGTCCTCATCCACCGCCGCCAACACCCCCACGTACGTCCCAGGAACCGCTCGACCCCCTCTCCCTCTCGCTCCCACACGCATCTCCAGGGAGAGGCGCTCCCCAGCATGCGCGAGCCTGCGCCCCCGCCTCCTTCTCCCACCAGCGACGCCGTCCTTCTCCTCCACCGCCAGCCGTACGCCAGGAGCCCGAGCTCCGTTGGGAGCCGCACGCCCGCCGCCCTCGACCCACCTCGCTGTCGCCATGCCAGGAGCCCTGCGCGCCCGACGCCGCCCCGTCTCCAAGTTCGCCGTTGCCAAGCTCCGTCCGTCTCCTCCACCTTGTGCCTGCGCAGCCGCGCGTCAAGAGGCCGCCGCCCGCTCATCCCTCGATCCCACTGGAATCCAACGCCGGCCTTGTCCCATCCCTCAAGCACGTCGTCGCCTCCCTCCTTCCTATCCTGCTGCGCGTCCCCGACCACCTAGGCCGAAGCCCCCGCTGCTGCGCCTGCGACAGGAGGTCCCCCATGGAGGCCGCCCCTTGCCTCGTCCCCTGCCATGGCTTTAGAGGCGTGCCGTGAGTTGCCGCCGTGCTGCTTCGCCGTCCGGCCGCCGTCGTTGCCCGCCGCTGCTTCGTCCGCTAACCCCTGCCTGCAACCATCGCGCATCGCCTCTGCCTCTGCATCCGGTGGCCGTGGCGCCTCGCTGTGTCGCCAAGTCACGTCGTCGTGCCCTTGTCCTATCGTGTTTTAGCCCGAGGATATGGCTGCGTCAACCTCTTGTTTGCCTCCGGCCGTCGTCGCCACCATGGCTTCCAGACCTCTTCACAGCCCGCATGCCGCATCTGCCTAGCGTCGTTTCATCGCCGTGGACACAACAACTGTGGGTGCCAAGTTCCCCTTCCGGAGTCGTCAAGTGCATGAGGACCCCGATCCCAAGAACGACTACTACACCGGAACGCCAAGTACATGGATACACCAAGTTCTTCTCCGATACGTGTACGACAAGACGCGGGAGAACGACTTCATGGACCAACAAGTCACACGACGACCGTTGTCCGCCAAGTACCCCTTCGGAGCGTCAAGTTTGACTACCATTGCCGTGTTCGCGAGAACCTCTACTTCCCCCTCAAAACATGTACCACGACCGTCGCTGAAGACCCTGTGGATACCAAGTTCCGTATCGTGACCCCGAACATCTATGGACATGAACGACTACTTCCTCTTCGACTCTTGAACCACTACTTTCACTACAGCATGAGTACAACTACTGCCTTTATGAACGTGGCGAGAACGCCTACTTCCGCTATGAACTTGATCCATTCCGAAAAGGCACGCTTCGAAGGTATATCCGCCGGAATGATGCCGTGGACCGTATGCATGTGACGTGTTGTTTGAGATGTATGTTAGTTGTTGTAATCTGCCCGTGGACCTTAGTTGTTCCTCCTCGTTGCCATGCCGTCGACATGTGGGAACCCGGTATTCGGGAGCACTCCATCTTCTTGCTTGACACACACGCACCCATTTCTTTTTGCACCGGTATCCCCGTGAGCTACCGGATCACCGGAATGTTGACGCGGCATCATTTCCGTTTCGTCGCCGTGGCACCCCTTTCTTTCCGCCACAGTGACAAATGTTTCATAATGCTCTTGTCAACTTTTAATAAATAATTGCATAAACTTGCACATGTCAACCGCATCATGTTAAAAACTTTTAAACATTAAAAATTGTTGTTTGCATTAATTACTAAATGCGTATGGGGATTTACCGGAATTGTTGTTCGTTGTTTCCGGCCTCATTTAAACTTGCCTAGATAGGTAGTTTTCATTTGCTTCACCCTCTTGCCATGTTTAACAACATTTAATATTGTTGGGTACATAAACAAGATCAGACTAAATAACTTGAGTGTGGTGTTCCGTCAATATGCAATTCGTTGCATATTGAGCTCCATTTTAATTTGTAGTGTTGTTTGTGCACTTTGCCATGCCATGCTTCTTTAAACCGGACATGCATCATACTTGGTTGTGCAGCATGCCATGATTATGTGATGGTTGATTACTATGTTGTGTGCTTCTTTCCGGTGTTGCTTCTTCGGGTTGGTTCCGATAACGTCGCGTTTGTGAGGACCCGTTCGACTACGTCCGTTTGTCTTCTTCATGGACTCGTTCTTCTTCCTTGTGGGATTTCAGGCAAGATGACCATACCCTCGAAATCACTTCTATCTTTGCTTCCTAGATGCTCGCTCTTTTGCTATGCCTATGCTGCGATACGTACCACTTGCTTATCATGCCTCCCATATTGTTGAACCAAGCCTCTAACCCACCTTGTCCTAGCAAAGCGTTGTTTGGCTATGTTAGCGCTTTGCTCAGCCGCTCTTATAGCATTATTAGTTGCAGGTGAAGATGAAGTTTGTTCCTTGTTGGAACATGGAGATGTTGTTCCTTGTTGGAACATGTTTACTTGTTGGGATATCACAATATCTCTTATTTAATTAATGCATCTATATACTTGGTAAAGGGTGGAAGGCTCGGCCTTATGCCTAGTGTTTTGTTCCACTCTTGCCGCCCTAATTTCCGTCATATTGGTGTTATGTTCCCGGATTTTGTGTTCCTTACGCGGTTGGGTTGTAATGGGAACCCCTTGACAGTTCGCCTTGAATTAAACTCCTCCAGCAATGCCCAACCTTGATTTTACCATTCGCCACCTAGCCTTTTCTTTCCCTTGGGTTCTGTAGACTCAAGGGTCATCTTTATTTAAACCCCCGGGCTAGTGCTCCTCTGAGTGTTGGTCCAACCTGTCAGCTGCCGGTGGCCACCAAGGGCAACTCTGGGCTGGCCTACCGGAACCTTGGACAATCCGGTGTGCCCTGAGAAAGAGATATGTGCAGCTCCTATCGGGATTTGTTGGCACATTCGGATGGCTTTGCTGGTCTTGTTTTACCATTGTTGGAATGTCTTGTAACCGGGATTTCGAGTCCGATCAGGTCTTCCCGCTAGAAGGAATATCCTTCGTTGACCGTGAGAGCTTGTGATTTGCTAAGTTGGGACACCCCTGCAGGGATTTGAACTTTCGAAAGCCGTGCCCGCGGTTATGGGCAGATGGGAATTTGTTAATGTCCGGTTGTAGAAAACCTGAAGTTGATCTTAGTTAAAATACATCAACCGCGTGTGTTACCGTGATGGTCTCTTCTCGGTGGAGTCCGGGAAGTGAACACGGTGTTGGAGTTATGCTTGACGTAGGTTGTTCTAGGATCACTTCTTGATCATAGTTTCTCGACCGTGCTTTTGCCTTCTCTTCTCACTCTCATTTGCGTATATGTTAGCCACCAAATATGCTAGTCACTTGCTGTAGCTCCACCTCATACCTTTTACCTTACCCATAAGCTTAAATAGTCTTGATCGCGAGGGTGTGAGATTGCTGAGTCCCCGTGACTCACAGATACTTCCAAAACCAGCTTGCAGGTGCCATTGAACCGTGCAGATGACGCAACCAAGCTCAAGGAGGAGCTCGATGAAGATCGTGTTCGTTATGTTGTTCCGTTTCCAGTTGATCAGTAGTGGAGCCCAGTTGGGACGATCGGGGATCCGTGTAGCATTTGGGGTAGTCTTCTTTTATTTTGGTTCCGTAGTCGGACCTTGATTGTATCTGGTTGATGTAATGCTTTATTCGTGTAATTGTGTGAAGTGGCGATTGTAAGCCAACTATGTATCTCTTTCCCTTATGTATTACATGGGTTGTGTGAAGATTACCTCACTTGCGACATTGCTTTCAATGCGGTTATGCCTCTAAGTCGTTCTTCGACACGTGGGAGATATAGCCGCATCGAGGGCGTGACATTTCTGTATTATCCTACTCTGATGCATAGCCTGTTTTTGTTACCTACTTATTGTTACCTTACCTGCTTATCCTAAACTGCCTAGTATAGGTTGGTTAGTGATCCACGAGTGACCCCCACCTTGTCCCAGTTCCCTCGCTTTATGTTCGATGACTCGATCAACGTGATCGACGTCCAAGCCCCGACACCGCACATCACTTTCCCCTTTTGTTGCTCGACTCTGCAGAGTTACCATCGAGTGCCGAGGGTGGAACCTCTTACATCACTCCTGATGAGATCTCTGTACTGTTGCTATTTGGTCCTGGTCATCGAGGGTGATTTCCTCCTTAACCACTTCCGACACGGCTCTGTCGTGCAACCCCTCAAGTCTGAACCTCGAGGGTGGATCCTCTTACGTTCACCTTGGTGATTACATCGAGTGGAATTCACCGGGGTGATTCCTCGGGTTTTCCCCTTGGTGTTAGACGCACAGTTACTATGGTTACAATGACTTTACACTGAACCATGTTACTAAAGACGGGTCGACCCTGAGGGGTACCCGGCGAGCTTAATAGCGAGTGATGTGGAGACGGCTTGACCTGGAGGGTGTCGCAAGTACACAAGATGGGGCGACGGGGTCACATCTTTCGTGAGTCTCTGCTCGAGACCGCACTGCCAACGCACTAACGATTTGGATATTTGATTCGAGGGGCCTCTAGCCTGATAGCACTAACCAGCACATGGGCACAGTATTGGCGTTCTACGTCGTATGCATCAGCCGATGCTTAATAGACGTCAACGACTGAGCGGCGCACGCCGGGTTGGACTGGAACGCCTCACGTTGTATAAGGGAGGCTAGGTCTGCTCACCGGCCGCCCACGCAACATGCAGGAGTTCCCGGGGAGATGGCCCATGACCCCTGGGGGCATAGGTTTAGTCCGGCATGCTGACCTCTCTATTAAGCCTAGGTCGGGTTGCGGCGTATTGTTTGGCCGAGGCCAGGCATGACCCAGGAAAGTGTGTCCGGCCGAAGTTAATAGAGCATGGTTGGTAAGTTGGTGCACCCCTGCAGGGAAGAAAACATCTACCGATATCATGTCCTATGGTAACGGACACTTGGAGTTGTATCCCGATCGATACAACTAGAACTGGATACTTGTGATGAGAAATGAATGGATTGTGAATGAGAAATGGATAGTATGGCTCTGGGATTGCTTTCTCGCAGGGAGTCGAGAAAGGATCTCTAGCTAAGGTTGATAACACTACTACTACTCTACATTATGTTGATATGTACTCTTCTCTATGATGCAAGATGCTTGAAGATGCTAGTCTTCGATAGGCTAGGCTTTCCCCTTCTCTTCTGGCATTCTGCAGTTTAGTCCACAGATACAACCAATTCGTTTGATACGGATGCATACTTAGTTTAGATCTGATTTAAGTCTTGCGAGTACTTTGGATGAGTACTCACGGCTGCTTTGCTACCTCTTTTCCCCCATACCCGATTGTTGCGACCAGATGACGGATCCCAGGAGCCAGACGACACCATGATGACTACTGCTACAACGAGGGTGCCTACTACTATGTGACGACTGCTGACGACTTGGAGTAGTTAGGAGGCTCCCAGGCAGGAGGCCTTGCCATTTCGATCGTTGTTATTTTTGTGCTAGCCTTCTTAGGGCAAACTTGTTTAACTCATGTCTGTACTCAGATATTGTTGCTTCCCGTGACTCTTGTGTATTCAAGCTTATGTATTCCAGCCCTCAAGGCCCCTGGCTTGTAATATAAAGTTTGTATTATTTTAATTTGTGTCTAGAATTGTGTTGTGATATCTTCCCATGAGTCCTTGATCTTGATCGTACACATTTGCGTGTATGATTAGTGTACTATTGAATCGAGGGCGTCACAGTGATGACACAACATAAAAATAAATAGATAGTCCCTTCACAGAGGGAAGCAGTGATTTGCAGCCGTGCTCGAGCTCAAGTTTTTAAACAGAGGTAAATGAAATTTTGAGAAATACACCCTTCTTGTTTACTTCATGACCATTAGTTATCGGTATCGTCCATGCTAAACACATTACTGGCGGTTCCCAAGCAATAAAAGTAAAGGTTTACTCCCCCTCCTCCAACAAACACACTCCACGGCCGGTCTGAATCCACGGGTACCATCCCTACCAACAACAGTCCTGGAGGAGTTTTATGTAATTATTTGCAATTTGAATTCGGGACTAGGAATCCCTATTACCACCCCTCTCGTGCAAAGAAGAGTGAATAAACACTCGTCGTGAGAATAACCCGCTTAGCATGGAAGATACTGACTACCTCCTGTCACTCTATGAACAATCCAGGCACACAAAAAGGATATATATTTGATGTTTTTAGAGGTGGCACATGCAAATTTACTTTGGATAGCAGGGTAATACCACATATAGGTAAGTATGGTGGACTCATCTGTAAAAACTTGGGTTCAGGATTTTGATGCACAAGCAGTAATTTCGCATAGTACAGGCGAAGGCTAGAAATTAGGTTGAGAAGTGGCCAGCTAGAGAGCGAAAACGGTCATGAACATGCATTATGCATAAGTAACATTGGATACTAGCATGAGTAGGATATGAACACCATGAACATAAATATCATAGACGCTATGTTGGTTTTGATTCAACCACATGCATGAACATGTGCCAAGTCAAGCCATTCGAACATTCAGAGGATGTAGTGGGAAACCATGGCCACCTATGGGACCACGAGTCCCTTGCTGATTCGGCGGGGGGATGGCACGTTGCACAAAGAGCAGAGGAGCATCGAGCAGCATGACAGAGATCGCATAGGAAGTCTTTTACCCAGGTTCTGGCCGCCGTGAGGCGTAAAACCCTACTCATGCTTTGGTGGATTGATGGTGGAAAAATGGCAGTGAGCGCAACATGCTTTTCCCGGCAGGGTTGCCTCAGGGCGAAAATGGCAACGCGCATATTAATCTAAGTGGTGTGGATTAGGCAACCATTTCTACGGTGGCCTTCGGCCTCCCTTTGTAGACAAAGGGGTCTCCACAATGGAAAATCAGTAATTATACATTGATTAGATAGCAAACAGTGCAATCATACCTAACTCTACAAGCTAACAGAGTGCATTGAATGCGCCGCTCAACGTCACATCGTAGCTTGCCCGGCAGGCCGTGCTGGGCTATTTTGCCAGCTTCTCGCCTGCTCGCTCGAGACGTCGCGGGACGGGTGTCACTTGTAGGTGTTTTCTGTAGGAGCTAGCTACCATGTGGAAAATGGCCGCCACTTAGTCACTTTGCAGCTTGGCACCACAGTAATCGATGACTTGCGTCGTGATGAGGTGGTGCGGTGAGGTGGTTCTACTTTCGTAGGCCTCGGCAGGCCAGCCAGGGCAACCCGGAGGCTTGGTTCCGGGGGCGACCCGGAGGCTTGGTTCCGGGGGCGACCCCATCCTTGCCAGGCTCGCCCGCCCGGCAAGGGAGGCTTCTCTCCTAGTAGTATCTTTCTTCTATGGGGTCCTTTTGTGCTGCATGCGTCCCTTGAAGAACTGATCTCTTGTGCTTCGGTCTGACTTGGGAGTTGTAATCTTATTCTCGTTCCTAAGCACAATTTGGACAACGGACCTAGGATTTTTTGCACCGACAGAAGCCCCTGAGCCTATCCCGAATGTGCTGCTGGGCATCATTGGGGTAGGCCCTAATAAGTGCACAGCCAGGGGTGTGGGAGTGTTGGCCCTTTGAGGTCTTCTTTGCTTCTTCATTAATCTTGAGTCCGGGCCAGTTTCCGGTTTTCCCACGCGTCGTGTAAAGCCAATCATGGTGGGGCCACTCTTGTAATGCCCCGTGATTGACTTTAACGGATGAGGTCAAAACTGCCAATTCACTCTTCCCACCACACCCTTATCCTCAGCCACGCATGCTGCATGCATCACGCGGGGTAGCTAACGGATGCGTGTGGTGCGGGATAGCATCAAGGCAGGGCCCGGTCTTCTTGAATTGGTGGAGGAGGGCGGCAGTCGCCCGTTGTGGGATAAGCCCTCTTCCCCATCCTGCCTATAAAAGGAGGGGCGGGGAAGGGCGGAAGCACTCATCCTTGCATCCCTTCTTCTCCATCCTATGCGTTCTGTTGGTTATGCTTGTGCAGTAGCTTGGGGTCGGTAACACCAAATGCTTGTGCAGTCGCTTGGGGAGTGAGTCTAGTCCAGGCCTAGAGAAGACGCAGCGGATAAGTCGTCCGTGGCATGGGGGACATCAAGCTCCCACATTGTGGGGGAGTGCTTGTCCCTTCTGTCATGGTCAGTCAGTCGTTCGTTATGTAATGTGGCATCTTGCTCCGAGCCGCTACCGCTTGTTAGTCCAGTGACCAGGTCCTCGGCGCCCTCGACGTCCGTCCGGGAAGCATGCCTGGGGATCGTTGGTAATCCCGGCGCTACCCCATTCGGAGGCCCTAGGGCTGATGTTGATGGGAGGCACGCCTTCTTGCCCGTCAAGGTGGGAAGCGGCGCAGCCCGAGCTCCCTGGTCGTCTTGTTCTTCGACTGCTTCTTCGGGGAAGGCGCCGGGCTGGGGTCCTGGCGTTCCTTCGGAGTGGTGTTGATGAAGATGAATTCAGGCAAGACAGAGAAGGCGGGAGGAAGGTCGCCAGGTCGGAGTACGATAGCACCGACGTGTTCGTCTTGTACTAGCGACCTGCTGCCTCATCTTTCTATCTTTCCCCTCCCTTCCCCGGCACTATCATCTGTTGGAAATATGCCCTAGAGGCAATAATAAAAGCATTATTATTATTTTTCCTTGTTCATGATAATTGTCTTTATTCATGCTATAATTGTGTTATCCGGAAATCGTAATACATGTGTGAATAATAGACACCAACATGTCCCTAGCCCTAGTAAGCCTCTAGTTGACTAGCTCGTTGATCAACAGATAGTCATGGTTTCCTGACTATGGACATTGGATGTCATTGATAACGGGATCACATCATTAGGAGAATGATGTGATGGACAAGACCCAATCCTAAACATAGCACAAGATCGTATAGTTCGTTTGCTAGAGTTTTCCAATGTCAAGTATCTTTTCCTTAGACCATGAGATTGTGTAACTCCCGGATACCGTAGGAGTGCTTTGGGTGTACCAAACGTCACAACGTAACTGGGTGACTATAAAGGTATACTACGGGTATCTCCAAAAGTGTCTGTTGGGTTGACACGGATCAAGACTGGGATTTGTCACTCCGTATGACGGAGAGGTATCATTGGGCCCACTCGGTAATGCATCATCATAATGAGCTCAAAGTGACCAAGTGTCTGGTCACGGGATCATGCATTACGGTACGAGTAAAGTGACTTGCTGGTAACGAGATTGAACGAGGTATTGGGATACTGACGATCAGATCTCGGGCAAGTAACATACCGATTGACAAAGCGAATTGTATACGGGATTAATTGAATCCTCGACATCGTGGTTCATCCGATGAGATCATCGAGGAGCATGTGGGAACCAACATGGGTATCCAGATCCCGCTGTTGGTTATTGACCGGAGAGCGATCTCGGTCATGTCTACATGTCTCCCGAACCCGTAGGGTCTACACACTTAAGGTTCGGTGACGCTAGGTGTAGGGATATGTATATGCAGTAACCGGAATGTTGTTCGGAGTCCCGGATGAGATCCTGGACGTCACGAGCAGTTCCGGAATTGTCCGGAGGTAAAGAATTATATATAGGAAGTGCTATTTCGGGCATCGGGACAAGTTTCGGGGTCACCGGTATTGTACCGGGACCACCCGAAGGGTCCCGGGGGTCCACCGGGTGGGGCCACCTGTCCCGGGGGGCACATGGGCTGTAGGGGGTGCGCCTTGGCCTACATGGGCCAAGGGCACCAGCCCCAAGAGGCCCATGCACCTAGGGTTTCAAGGAGGGAAGAGTTCTAGGAGGGGAAGGCACCTCCTAGGTGCCTTGGGGAGGAGGGATTCCTCCCCTTGGCCGCACCCCCCTAGGAGATTAGATCTCCTAGGGCCGGCGCCCCCCCTTGGCCCTCCTATATATAGTGGGGGAGATGGAGGACCTCTTACCTCTTGCCTTTGGTGCCTCCCTCTCCCTCTCCAACACCTCCTCCTCCTCCATAGTGCTTGGCGAAGCCCTGCCGGAGTACTGCAGCTCCATCACCACCACGCTGTCGTGCTGCTGCTGGAGCCATCTTCCTCAACTTCTCCTTTCCCCTTGCTGGATCAAGAAGAAGGAGACGTTACGTTGACCGTACGTGTGTTGAACGCGGAGGTGCCGTCCATTCGGTGCTAGGATCTCCGGTGATTTGGATCACGTCGAGTACGCCTTCCTCATCCCCGTTCTTTGAACGCTTCCGCTCGCGATCTACAAAGGTATGTACATGCAATCCAATCACTCGTTGCTAGATGAACTCATAGATGTATCTTGGTGAAACCGTAGGAAATTTTTTTGTTTTCTGCAACGTTCCCCAACAGTGGCATCATGAGCTAGGTCTATGCGTAGTTCTCTTGCGCGAGTAGAACACAATTTGTTGTGGGCGTTGATGTTGTCAACTTTCTTGCCGCTACTAGTCTTATCTCGCTTCAACGGTATTGTGGGATGAAGCGGCCCGGACCAACCTTACACGCACGCTTACGTGAGACCGGTTCCACCGACAAACATGCACAAGTTGCATAAGGTGGCTGGCGGGTGTCTGTCTCTCCCTCTTTAGTTGGAGCGGATTCGATGAAAAGGGTGCTTATGAAGGGTAAATAGAAGTTGACAAATCACGTTGTGGTTTTGGCATAGGTAAGAAATGTTCTTGCTAGAAACCTATAGCAGCCACATAAAACTTGCAACAACAATTAGAGGACATCTAACTTGTTTTTGCAGCAAGTGCTTTGTGATATGATATGGCCAAAGTTGTGATGAATGATGAATGATCTATATGTGATGTATGAGATGTTCAAGCTATTGTAATAGGAATCACGACTTGCATGTGAATGAGTATGACAACCGGCAGGAGCCATAGGAGTTGTCTTTATTTTTTGTATGACCTGCGTGTCATTGAGAAACGCCATGTAAATTACTTTACTTTATTGCTAAACGCGTTAGCCATAGTAGTAGAAGTAATAGTTGGCGAGCAACTTCATGGAGACACAATGATGGAGATCATGATGATGGAGATCATGGTGTCATGCCGGTGACAAGATGATCATAGAGCCCCAAGATGGAGATCAAAGGAGCTATGTGATATTGGCCATATCATGTCACTATTATTATTTGATTGCATGTGATGTTTATCATGTTTTTGCATCTTGTTTGCTTATAAAGACGGTAGTAAATAAGATGATCCCTCATAATAATTTCAAGAAAGTGTTCCCCCTAACTGTGCACTGTTGCGACAGTTCGTTGTTTCGAAGCACCACGTGATGATCGGGTGTGATAGATTCTAACATTCACATACAACGGGTGTAAGACAGATTTACACATGCAAAACACTTAGGTTGACTTGACGAGCCTAGCATGTACAGACATGGCCTCGGAACACAGGAGACCGAAAGGTCGAGCATGAGTCGTAGAGTAGATACGATCAACATGAAGATGTTCACCGACGTTGACTAGTCCGTCTCACGTGATGATCGGACACGGCCTAGTTAACTCGGATCATGTTATACTTAGATGACTAGAAGAGGGATGTCTATCTAAGTGGGAGTTCATTATAATTTGATTAGATGAACTTATTATCATGAACTTAGTCTAAAATATTTACAATATGTCTTGTAGATCAAATGGCCAATGTAGTCCTCAACTTCAACGCGTTCCTAGAGAATACCAAGCTGAAAGACGATGGCAGCAACTACACGGACTGGGTTCGGAACCTGAGGATCATCCTCATAGCTGCCAAGAAAGATTATGTCCTACAAGCACCGCTGGGTGACGCACCTGTTCTCCCTGCAGAACAAGACGTTATGAACGCTTGGCAGGCACGTACCGATGACTACTCCCTCGTTCAGTGCGGCATGCTTTACAGCTTAGAGCCGGGGCTCCAAAAGCGTTTTGAGAGACATGGAGCATATGAGATGTTCGAAGAGCTGAAAATGGGTTTCCAAGCTCATACCCGGGTCGAGAGATATCAAGTCTCCGACAAATTCTTCAGCTGTAAGATGGAGGAAAACAGTTCTGTCAGTGAGCACATACTCACTATGTCTGGGTTGCATAACCTCTTGACTCAGCTGGGAGTTAATCTCCCGGATGACGCGGTCATTGACAGAATCCTTCAGTCGCTTCCACCGAGCTACAAGAGCTATGTGATGAACTTCAATATGCAGGGGATGGAAAAGACCATTCCTGAAGTATTTGCAATGCTGAAATCAGCAGAGGTAGAAGTCAAAAAGGAACATCAAGTGTTGATGGTGAATAAAACCACTAAGTTCAAGAAGGGCAAGGGTAAGAAAGCCTTCAATAAGGATGGCAAGGGAGTTGCCGCGCCCGCCAAGCAAGCTGCCGGGAAGAAGCCAAAGAATGGACCCAAACCCGAGACTGAGTGCTTTTATTGCAAGGAAAGTGGTCACTGGAAGCGGAACTGCCCCAAATACTTAGCAGACAAGAAGGCCGGCTAAACGAAAGGTATATGTGATATACATGTAATTGATGTGTACCTTACCAGTACTCGTAGTAGCTCCTGGGTATTTGATACCGGTGCAGTTGCTCACATTTGTAACTCAAAGCAGGAGCTGCGGAATAAGCGGAGACTGGCGAAGGACGAGGTGACGATGCGCGTCGGGAATGGTTCCAAGGTCGCTGTGATCGCCGTCGGCACGCTACCTCTACATTTACCTACGGGATTAGTTTTGAACCTTAATAATTGTTATTTAGTGCCAAGTTTGAGCATGAACATTGTATCAGGATCTCATTTAATACGAGATGGCTACTCATTTAAATCCGAGAATAATGGTTGTTCTATTTATATGAGAGATATGTTTTATGGTCATGGTCCGATGGTGAATGGTTTATTCTTAATGAATCTCGAGCGTAATGCTACACATATTCATAGTGTGAGTACCAAAAGATGTAAGGTTGACAATGATAGTCCCACATACTTGTGGCACTGCCGCCTTGGTCACATAGGTGTCAAACGCATGAAGAAGCTCCATGCTGATGGACTTTTAGAGTCTCTTGATTACGAATCATTTGACATGTGCGAACCATGCCTCATGGGTAAAATGACCAAGACTCCGTTCTCAGGAACAATGGAGCGAGCAACCAACTTATTGGAAATCATACATACTGATGTGTGCGGTCCAATGAGTGTTGAGGCTCGCGGTGGCTATCGTTATGTTCTCACCCTCACTGATGACTTAAGTAGATATGGGTATGTCTACTTAATGAAACACAAGTCTGAGACCTTTGAAAAGTTCAAGGAATTTCAGAGTGAGGTTGAGAATCAACGTGACAGAAAAATCAAGTTCCTACGATCAGATCATGGAGGAGAATACTTGAGTCACGAGTTTGGCACACACTTAAGAAAATGTGGAATAGTTTCACAGCTCACGCCGCCTGGAACACCTCAGCGTAATGGTGTGTCCGAACGTCATAATCGCACTCTATTAGATATGGTGCGATCTATGATGTCTCTTGCCGATTTACCGCTATCTTTTTGGGGATATGCTTTAGAGACTACCACATTCACTTTAAATAGGGCTCCGTCGAAATCCGTTGAGACGACACCGTTTGAATTATGGTTTGGGAAGAAACCTAAGCTGTCGTTTCTAAAAGTTTGGGGATGCGATGCTTATGTCAGGAAACTTCAACCTGAAAAGCTCGAACCCAAGTCGGAAAAATGCGTCTTCATAGGATACCCTAAAGAAACTATTGGGTATACCTTCTACCTTAGATCCGAAGGCAAGATCTTTGTTGCCAAGAATGGGTCCTTTCTAGAGAAAGAGTTTCTCTCGAAAGAAGTAAGTGGGAGGAAAGTAGAACTTGATGAAGTATTACCTCTTGAACCGGAAAATGGCGCAACTCAAGAAAATGTTCCTGAGGCGCCTGCACCGACTAGAGAGGAAATTAATGATGATGATCAAGATACTTCTGATCAAGCTCCTACTGAAATTCGAAGGTCCACAAGGACACGTTCCGCACCATAGTGGTACGGCAACCCTGTCTTGGAAATCATGTTGTTAGACAACGGTGAACCTTCGAACTATGAAGAAGCGATGGCGGGCCCGGATTCCGACAAATGGCTGGAAGCCATGAAATCCGAGATAGGATCCATGTATGAAAACGAAGTATGGACTTTGACTGACTTGCCCGTAGAGCGGCGAGCCATAGAAAATAAATGGATTTTTAAGAAGAAGACAGACGCGAATGGTAATGTGACCATCTATAAAGCTCGGCTTGTAGCTAAGGGTTATCGACAAGTTCAAGGGGTTGACTACGATGAGACTTTCTCACTGGTAGCGAAGCTAAAGTCCGTCCGAATCATGTTAGCAATTGCCGCATTCTATGATTATGAAATATGGCAAATGGACGTCAAAATGGCATTCCTTAATGGTTTCCTTAAGGAAGAATTGTATATGATGCAGCCGGAAGGTTTTGTCGATCCTAAGAATGCTGACAAGGTATGCAAGCTCCAACGCTCGATTTATGGGCTGATGCAAGCATCTCGGAGTTGGAACATTCGCTTTGATGAGATGATCAAAGCGTTTGGGTTTACACAGACTTATGGAGAAGCCTGCATTTACAAGAAAGTGAGTGGGAGCTCTGTAGCATTTCTCATATTATATGTAGATGACATACTTTTGATGGGAAATGATATAGAACTCTTGGATAGCATAAAGGCCTAATTGAATAAGAGTTTTTCAATGAAGGACCTTGGAGAAGCTGCTTATATATTAGGCATCAAGATCTACAGAGATAGATCAAGACGCCTCATAGGTCTTTCACAAAGCACATACCTTGATAAGATATTGAAGAAGTTCAATATGGATCAGTCTAAGAAGGGGTTCTTGCCTGTGTTACAAGGTGTGAAATTGAGCTCAGCTCAATTTCCGACCACGGCTGAAGATATAGAAGAGATGAGTGTCATCCCCTATGCCTCAGCCATAGGTTCTATTATGTATGCCATGCTGTGTACCAGACCTGATGTAAACCTTGCCGTAAGTTTGGTAGGAAGGTGCCAAAGTAATCCCGGCAAGGAACACTGGACAGCGGTCAAGAATATCCTGAAGTACTTGAAAAGGACTAAGGAAATGTTTCTCATTTATGGAGGTGACGAAGAGCTCGTCGTAAAGGGTTACGTCGACGCTAGCTTCGACACAGATCTGGATGACTCAAAGTCACAAACCGGATACGTGTATATTTTGAATGGTGGGGCAGTAAGCTGGTGCAGTTGCAAGCAGAGCGTCGTGGCGGGATCTACATGTGAAGCGGAGTACATGGCAGCCTCGGAGGCAGCACATGAAGCAATTTGGGTGAAGGAGTTCATCACCGACCTAGGAGTCATACCCAATCCGTCGGGGCCGATCAAGCTCTTCTGTGACAACACTGGAGCTATTGCACTTGCCAAGGAGCCCAGGTTTCACAAGAAGACAAGGCACATCAAGCGTCGCTTCAACTCCATTCGTGAAAATGTTCAAGATGGAGACATAGATATTTGTAAAGTACATACGGACCTGAATGTAGCAGATCCGTTGACTAAACCTCTCCCTGGAGCAAAACATGATCAACACCAGAATTCCATGGGTGTTCGATTCATCACAATGTAACTAGATTATTGACTCTAGTGCAAGTGGGAGACTGTTGGAAATATGCCCTAGAGGCAATAATAAAAGCATTATTATTATTTTTCCTTGTTCATGATAATTGTCTTTATTCATGCTATAATTGTGTTATCCGGAAATCGTAATACATGTGTGAATAATAGACACCAACATGTCCCTAGTAAGCCTCTAGTTGACTAGCTCGTTGATCAACAGATAGTCATGGTTTCCTGACTATGGACATTGGATGTCATTGATAACGGGATCACATCATTAGGAGAATGATGTGATGGACAAGACCCAATCCTAAACATAGCACAAGATCGTATAGTTCGTTTGCTAGAGTTTTCCAATGTCAAGTATCTTTTCCTTAGACCATGAGATTGTGCAACTCCCGGATACCGTAGGAGTGCTTTGGGTGTACCAAACGTCACAACGTAACTGGGTGACTATAAAGGTATACTACGGGTATCTCCAAAAGTGTCTGTTGGGTTGACACGGATCAAGACTGGGATTTGTCACTCCGTATGACGGAGAGGTATCACTGGGCCCACTCGGTAATGCATCATCATAATGAGCTCAAAGTGACCAAGTGTCTGGTCACGGGATCATGCATTACGGTACGAGTAAAGTGACTTGCCGGTAACGAGATTGAACGAGGTATTGGGATACTGACGATCAGATCTCGGGCAAGTAACATACCGATTGACAAAGGGAATTGTATACGGGATTAATTGAATCCTCGACATCGTGGTTCATCCGATGAGATCATCGAGGAGCATGTGGGAACCAACATGGGTATCCAGATCCCGCTGTTGGTTATTGACCGGAGAGCGATCTCGGTCATGTCTACATGTCTCCCGAACCCGTAGGGTCTACACACTTAAGGTTCGGTGACGCTAGGGTTGTAGGGATATGTATATGCAGTAACCCGAATGTTGTTCAGAGTCCTGGAAGAGATCCCGGACGTCACGAGGAGTTCCAGAATGGTCCGGAGGTAAAGAATTATATATAGGAAGTGCTATTTCGGGCATCGGGACAAGTTTCGGGGTCACCGGTATTGTACCGGGACCACCAGAAGGGTCCCGGGGGTCCACCGGGTGGGGCCGCCTGTCCCGGGGGGCCACATGGGCTGTAGGGGGTGCGCCTTGGCCTACATGGGCCAAGGGCACCAGCCCCAAGAGGCCCATGCGCCTAGGGTTTCAAGGAGGGAAGAGTCCTAGGAGGGGAAGGCACCTCCTAGGTGCCTTGGGGAGGAGGGATTCTCTCCTTGGCCGCACCCCCCTAGGAGATTAGATCTCCTAGGGCCGGCGCCCACCCCCCCTTGGCCCTCCTATATATAGTGGGGGAGATGGAGGACTTCTTACCTCTTGCCTTTGGTGCCTCCCTCTCCCTCTCCAACACCTCCTCCTCCTCCATAGTGCTTGGCGAAGCCCTACCCGGAGTACTGCAGCTCCATCACCACTACGCCGTCGTGCTGCTGCTGCAGCCATCTTCCTATACTTCTCCTTTCCCCTTGCTGGATCAAGAAGAAGGAGACGTTATGCTGACCGTACGTGTGTTGAACGCGGAGGTGCCGTCCGTTCGGTGCTAGGATCTCCGGTGATTTGGATCACGTCGAGTACGCCTTCCTCATCCCCGTTCTTTGAATACTTCTGCTCGCGATCTACAAAGGTATGTAGATTCAATCCAATCACTCGTTGCTAGATGAACTCATAGATGGATCTTGGTGAAACTGTAGGAAATTTTTTTGTTTTCTGCAACGTTCCCCAACATCATCACCATTTTTTCGGTTGCTGGGGAAGGGGTCGCCCCCTGGTGCTTTCGCTTCCTCCAGCGGTCTTCCAGCTGAGCTTCATCTGCTTTCTCTATCGGCGCCTGTGCTAGAGCTTCTAATTGGCCCTGGAGGTGGTGACCAGGGGACCGCCGGGGTGCTTGTCAGATTCAGGGCTCCGCGGACCCAAGAAAGATTCGAACACTGGGGTGCATGCGAAGAACTCAATCTCCCCGGCCTACCAACTCATTGCTCTCATGGGATAGCTCAATGAACGAGAACAGAAAGGGACACGACAGTTTAGCTAGGTTTGGGACACCTTGCAGTGTAAGACCCTACTCCTGCTTTGTGGTGGATTAGCGTGGAGGTGGGCTGAGGATGAACTAGTATAGAGGAAGAACTACCTCAGGAGGTCTATTCTTGTGTTGGTGTGAGCTGGTGAGATTTCGAATGGCTTGATCCCTTTCTATGGTGGTGGCTAAGCTATATTTATAGTGGTCTTGGTCCTCTTCCCCCAAAATGAAGGAGGGAAGGGATCCCACAATGGCCAAGTTTCAAGGGAGACAAATAGTGCATATTATCGTGACGAAAGGTGGTCTTTGCCCACAAAGCTTCTGGTCGCGATGTCGTGGTGGGCTCGGCGATGACCTCCGTCCTGTCGTCCTGGTGGTCTTGGTCTTGTAACATGGAAATGGAAACCTAAGGCTGATTCCTCAGGACTGCGTGCCTGCGCTTGCCTCTTTAGCACCAAAGAGGAAACCTGTGGTACAACGCCCACTACCGCCTGCCAGGTCGTAGTCTTCATGGCTTGCATAACCTTATCCTCATGAGGTGGGCGCCTGTATAGGAATCTCCGCTCCTCGGGAGCCATCCTAGGTAGGGCACTCCCTCTGGAGGTCTTGGTGTTGTCCGCCTCGTGAGGCTTGGCCCCTCGCAAGGGTCTTGTGTTGTCGATGCTAAAGGTGGACCGTACCAGGCCGCTGATGGAGCCACGTCGTGGGCTGCAGGCAGGCAAGTCTGGGTACCACGGTTCCTAGAACACTGACAGTAGCCCCCGGGCCCAAGGCACGCTCGGACTTGGCTTCGAGGTGAAGCCAAAGGGCAAGGGTGAAGTGCCGCGGGCCCCAATCACCTGTGGACCCGGTCGATGCATGGCACTTGATGGGACGTGGGTGAAGGAAATATTCCCTAGAGGCAGTAATAAAGTTGTTATTTATATTTCCTTATATCATGATAAATGTTTATTATTCATGCTAGAATTGTATTAACCGGAAACTTGGTACATATGTGAATACATAGGCAACAGAGTGTCCCTAGTATGCCTCAACTTGGCTAGCTCGCTAATCAAAGAATGTTAAGTTTCCTGACCATAGACATGTGTTGTCATTTGATGACCGGGTCACATCATTAGGGAATGATGTGATGGACAAGACCCATCTATTAGCTTAGCATAATGATCATTTAGTTTTATTGTTATTGCTTTCTTCATGACTTATACATATTTCTCTGACTATGAGATTATGCAATTCCCGAATACTGGAGGAACACCTTGTGTGCTATCATACGTCACAACATAATTGGGTGATTATAAAGATGCTCTACAGGTGTCTCCTAAGGTGTTTTTTGAGTGTGCATAGATAAAGATGAGGATTTGTCACTCCGAGTATCGAAGAGGTATCTCTGGGCCCTCTCAGTAATGCACCTCACTATAAGCCTTGCAAGCAATGTGACTAATGAGTTAGTTGCGGGATGACGTATTACGGAACGAGTAAAGAGACTTTCCAGTAACGAGATTGAACTAGGTATGATGATACCGACGATCGAATCTCAGGCAAGTAACACACCGATGACAAAGGGAATAACGTATGTTGTTATGCGGTTTGACCAATAAAGATCTTCGTAGAATATGTAGGAACCAATATGAGCATCCAGGTTCCACTGTTGGTTATTGATCGGAGATGTTTCTCGGTCATGTCTACATAGTTCTCGAATCCGTAGGGTCCGCACGCTTAACGTTCGATGACGATTTGTATTATGAGTTATGTGTTTTGGTGACCGAAGTTTGTTTGGAGTCCCGGATGACATCGCGGACATGATGAGGAGTCTCAAAATGGTCGAGAGGTAAAGATTCATATATTGGAAGGTTGTATACGGACACCAGAATGGTTTCGAAGAGGTTCGGGGATTTATCAGAGTACCGGGAGGCTAACGTAACTGCCCGGGAAAGTTAATGGGCCTAATGGGCCATAGTGGAGAGGAGGAGGCAGTCACAGGAGGTGGCAACCCCCCCCCCAAGCCCAATCCGAATTGGACAAGGGGTGGGGGTGCGGCCCCCCTTGCCTTCTCCCTCTCCTCCTCTTTCCCCTTTCCTCTCGGAAGGGGGGGCCCGACTAGGACTAGGAGTCATAGTGGGACTCCCCCACTTGGCGCGCCCCTAGGGGCCGACTGGCCTCACCTCCCTCTTTTATATATGTGGGCAAGGGGCACCCCAAAGGCACAACAATTGTTCTCTTAGCCGTGTGCGGTGCCCCCCTCCATAGTTTACTCCTCCGGTCATAGCGTCATAGTGCTTAGGTGATGCCCTGCGCGAATCACATCACCATCACCGCCACCAGGCCATCGTGCTGTCAGATCTCTCCCTTCGACCCTTTACTGGATCAAGAGTTTGAGGGTCGTCATCGAGCTGAACGTGTGCTGAACACGAAGGTGCCGTATGTTCGGTACTTGGATCGGTTGGATCGTGAAGATGTTCGACTACATCAACCGCATTAACCTAACGCTTCCATTTTTGGTCTACGATGGTACATGGACACAATCTCCCGCTCTCGTTGCTATGCATCCCCTAGATAGATCTTGCGTGATCGTAGGATTTTTTTGAAATTGCATGCTACATTTCCCAACAGTGGCATCCGAGCCAGGTCTATGCGTAGATTATATACACGAGTAAAACACAAAGAGTTGTGGGCGGTAATAGTCATACTGCTTACCACCAACGTCTTACTTTGATCTGGCGGTATTGTTGGATGAAGCAGCCCGGACCAACATTACATGACCACGTTCATGAGACCGGTTCTACCGACGTGCTTTGCACATAGCTGGCTAGTGGGTGTCTGTTTCTCCAACTTTAGTTGAATCGAGTTTGACTACGGGCGGTCCTTGTTGAAGGTTAAAACAGCACACTTGACAAAAAATCCTTGTGGTTTTGATGCGTAGGTAAGAACGGTTCTGGGAAGAAGCCCATAGCAGCCACGTAAAACTTGCAACAACAAAATAGAGGACGTCTAACTTGTTTTTGCAGGGCATGTTGTGATGTGATAAGGTCAAGACGTGATGAGCTATAAATTGTTGTATGAGATGATCATGTTTTGTAAAAGTTATCGGCAACTACCAGGATCCTTGATATGTCTCCAACTTATCTATAATTTTTTATTGTTCCATGATGTTATATTATCAATCTTGGATGTTTGATAATCATTTTATAGTCATTTTATATCATTTTTTGGTACTAACCTATTGACATAGTGCCAAGTGGCAGTTCCTGTTTTTTCCATGTTTTTTACATCGCAGAAAATCAATACCAAACGGAGTACAAATGCAACGAAACTTTATGGAGATTTTTTTCGACCAGTAGGAACATAATGGGCCCTGGCTGCGCTTGGGGGCTACTCCGGAGAGAGCACAACCCACCAGGGCGCGGCAGGAGGCCCAGGCGCGCCCTGGTGGCTTGTGCCCACCTCAGGTGCCCCCCGGACCGCCTCTTTGCTCTATAAATACCCCAATATTCCCAAAACCCTAGGGGAGTCGACGAAATATTGATCCAGCCGCCACAGAGTCCAGAATCACCAGATCCAATCTAGGCACCATCTCGGATGGGGTTCACTACCTCCATTGGTGCCTCTTTGATGATGCGTGAGTAGTTCTTTGTAGACCTTCGGGTCCGTAGTTAGTATCTAGATCGCTTCATCTCTCTATCTCTCTGAATTCTCAATACAATGGTCTCTTGGAGATCCATACGATGTAACACTTTTGTGGTGTGTTTGTTGGGATCGATGAACTTTGAGTTTATGATCAGATCTATCTTTTTTATCCATGAAAGTTATTTGAGTTTCTTTGATCTCTTATATGCATGATTGCTTATAGCTTCGTATTTCTTCTCAGATATTTGGGTTTTGTTTGGCCAACTTGATATATTTATCTTGCAATGGGAAGAGGTGCTTTGTAGCGGGTTCGATCTTACGGTGCTTGATCCAAGTGACAGAAGGGGAACCGACACGTATGTATCGGTGCTACTAAGGATAAAACGATGGGGTCTATCTATACATAGATAGATCTTGCCTACATCATGTCATCGTTCTTATTGCATTACTCCGTTTCTCCATGAACATAATACACTAGATGCATGCTGGATAGCGGTCGATGTATGGAGTAATAGTAGTCAGTCTACTAATCTTGGACGTGATGCCTATGTAATGATCACTGCCTGGATATCGCCATGAGTATTTGAAGTTATATCAATTGCCCAACAGTAATTTGTTCACCCACCATTTGCTATTTTTCTTGAGAGAAGCCACTAGTGAAACCTACGGCCCCTAGATCTCTTTCTCATATATTTTCCTTTGCGATCTACTTTTCCTTTGCATTTATTTTCAGATCTATTAAACCAAAAATCCAAAAATATCTTGCTGCAATTTGTTCTTATTTATTTTATTTGGCGTGCGATCTATCAATCTACTACAATTTTATCTCACGTCTGTTTGCTTATCTTGAGGCGCCGCCACCCGAAAGGGATTGACAACCCCTTTTACACGTCGGATTGCGAGAAGTTGTTATTTGTTTGCACGTCCTGTTGACGTTGTGTTGCTTGGTTCTCCTAGTAGTTCGATAACCTTGGTTTCACATCTGAGGGAAATACCTACCACCGTTGTGCCGGATCATCCCTTCCTCTTTGGGGAAATACCGACGTAGCTTCAAGCGACATCAAAAGGAATTTCTGGCTCCATTGTCGGGGAGGATCTTCAACATATATCAGGTTCCTAATCATAAATCTCATCTCCTCACAGTTTACATTATTTTCCGTTTACCCCTCATTTTCCTCTCCCCTCTTCACAAAAAATTTCTATTTTATTCGTCCCTCTTTTTCCGTTCGCCGTTTTCTTGTCGGATCTGTTTTTGAGTGCAATCTTGTTGTGTGGTCATCATGACTCAAGAGAACACCAAGTTATGTGATTTCTCAAATACCAACAACAATGGTTTTATCGGCACTCCAATTGCTCCTCCCGCCACTAGTGCAAAGTCTTGTGATATTAATACAGCTTTGCTGAATCTTGTTATGAAAGATTAATTTTTCGGTACTCCTAATGAGGATGCCGCATCCGATCTTAATACCTTCATGAAATTATGCGATATGCAAAAGAAAAAACATGTGGACAATGATGTGGTGAAGATGAAATTATTTCCATTTTCCTTACATGATTCTGCAAAAATTGGGTTGTCTTCTTTGCCTTGCAATAGTATCAATTCTTGGAATAAGTGCAAAGATGCTTTTATCCCTAAGTATTTTCCATCCAAAAAAAATATTTCCCTTAGAACCCAGATCATGAATTTCAAGCAACTTCAACATGAGCATTTTCAACAATCTTGGGAAAGGATGAAAATTATGCTAAGGAATTGCCCAACTCATGGGTTAAATCTTTGGATGATCATACAAATTTTTTATGCGGGTTTGAATTTTGTTTCTCGTAATCTTTTAGATTCCGCCATGGGAGGT
The DNA here is from genome assembly GCF_003073215.2 of Triticum urartu. NCBI lineage: Eukaryota > Viridiplantae > Streptophyta > Magnoliopsida > Poales > Poaceae > Triticum > Triticum urartu. Next base: position 252,643,784 of record NC_053027.1, on the reverse strand, counting down.
ACTTTTATGGAAATTACTTTGGGTGAAGCCACCAAATTTCTTCATAATATTATGGCAAATTATTCGCCATGGCATACCGAAAGAGCTCCTACTAGTAAAAAAGTTAATTTGGTTGAAGAAATTTCTTCTTTGAGTGAAAAATTTGATGCTCTTGTGAAATTGATTGCTAGTATAAGTGCTATTATTGGTTTTAATGATATCCCTTTGTCTACTATTACTGAGAAAAATAGTTATGCCATAGATGTGACTTTTTTTCTCGAAATAATTTTAGCAACAAAGCTTATAGAGGTAAATTTAATCCTAGGCCTTCTCCTAGTAATTCCTCTAATAATTATGGTAATTCCTATGGAAATGAATCTTATAATAATAATAATAATAATAATAATAATAGGAAAACATCTGATCTTGAGAACAATATTAAAGAATTTATCGATACGCAAAAAGTTTTCAACACTTCCATAGAAGAAAAGTTGAGTAAGATTCATGATTTGTATAGAAGTGTTGATAGAATTGCTCATGATATGGAAAATCTCAAGCTGAAAATTTTTGTGCCTAAAGTAGATGAATCAATTAAAGCTCTTTATGTTTCTATGGATGAAAGTAAGAAAAGAACCGCTATGCTTAGAGCTAAAAGAGATTTCTTAGAAAAAGCGTTTTCTAGTGATTACTTTCACAGAAGTCATGAAGATCTTAAAATGACTGGTGTTTCTTCTATTTATTCATTATTTAGCAAAGTTAGATTGATGAAAAAGGGACTGGAGAAGGGTCAACTTAGAAGGCGTCCCAATGATTCAGAGGGTGAAAATCTTGTTGGGAAAATTGATAAAAGTGGGTTTGGAGAGGTCAAAACTTTAGCTAGTGATGTGCCCACTCTTTTGCATTACAAAGACTTTAATTATGATAGTTGCTCCTTGTTTGATTGTATTTCTTTGTTGCAATCCATGATAAATTCAACCCTTGCTTATGAACAAAATAAGGTTTTTACTAAATATATAGTTGATGCTATGATGAAAGCTTTGGAAGAAAAATTGGTATTAGAAGTATCAATTCCTAGAAAATTGCATGATGAATGGGAACCTACTATCAAAGTCAAGATTAAAAATTATGAGTGTTTTTGTTTGTGTGAGTTGGGTGCTATTGTTTCTACAATTGCGAAATCTTTATTGATGTGCTTGGTCTTACTGATCTTGAATCATGCTCTTTAAATTTGCACTTAGCGGATTCTACTATTAAAAATCCTACTGAAAGAATTCGAAATAATCAGATTTCTAGAGATTGTTCTCTTTTGACAGATTCTGTTTTCTTTGCGTTGTGTGCTTATTTTGATGGATCTATGATTTTCTTTGATGAGTTTTTGTCATAGGAAGTTGTAATACATTACATATAATGCAAGAAAAAAATATGAATTGGTTTGATACAACACTTATAGTAGTGATTTATTTTCTTATACTAACAGATCTCCCAAAGATTTTGTTGACTTTTGTGTGATTGAAGTTTTCAAGTTTTGGGTTATCTTACGATCGATCAAGGAATAAGGAGTAGAAGAGCCTAAGCTTGGGGATGCCCCAGCATCCCAAGCTATTATCCAAAAATGAGCAACCGACTAAGCTTGGGGATGCCCCCGAGTGGCATCCCCTGTTTTTTCTAACGACCATCGGTACTCAAAGCTATATTTTTATTTGTCACATACTATGTGTTTTGCTTGGAGCGTCTTGTATGATATGAGTCTTTGCTTGTTTTATTTTGTGCTTTAAGTCCCGATCCCTTGCTGGACACACCTATTTGACAGAGCCAAAATTATGTCATGACTTGTTATAATTGCTCTCTTTGCTTCACTTAAATATTTTATGAGCTATGGACTTGCTGTAGTGCTTCACTTATATATTTTTGAGCATGGTGTGCTTTAGTATTTTTGAAGAAATGCTCTCTTGCTTCACTTAGATTTATTTGAGAGTTAGTAAAATTTTCAAGAAATTCTCTCTTGCTTCACTTACATTATTTTGAGAGACAGAAAAAATGTATGATCATGATCTTCACTTATAATTGTTTGAGCTTATGAAAAGCAACACATGAAAATTCGTCCCAAAGAGATAGATATCCAAGAAGGATATAATAAAAACTTTCATGAAGATCATTGGACAAAATAAACTTGGTTTTTAGTAATAGTTTTGAGATATGATCATGTGATATGTGAGTTATGTTGATGAGTAATTATGCTTTAGTAAGAATATTGGTGTTAAGGTTTGGGATTCCCTATGCAAGCATGAAATTCAATAGTCATGCAATGAAATTATATCCTACTTGTGGTGCATTATTCAGTGTTAATTATGCTTAATGCTTGCTTATGAGATTATCTGTTTCTTGGTTGGTCGCTTCTCAATCTTTTGCTAGCCTTCATTTTGCACTAAGTATGATCTCTACTTGTGCATCCAAAATCCTTTAAATCAGTTTTGCCACATGAATCAACTATATCTACCTATATGCGGTATTCTTTTGCCATTCTAAGAAAAATTGCATGTGCCATCTCTAATTGTCAAAATAAACTTCTCTTTTGTGTGTTCGTTTCACTCGCGGAGCAGTGAGGGGTGGCTAATATTTTCCATGCTAGATGTGTTATTCTCATGATGAGTGTTTATTCAGTTGTCATTGCATGAGAGTAAGGAAAAGGTATTAGGGATGCTTAGTTCGGAAATGAAAAAAATGAATTTACTTTATGTTGTCAAATAATAAATTCCTTGGAAAGTGTTGGTATGGAAGGCACCCATGGATTGGGTTAGCCATGGAAAGTGAAAGTATGGTGGCAAAACGAATAAACTTTATTTTCTATTTGGGAACCGCCTATGATATATCTAAGCATGGAAAGTGTTGGGAACTCTAACTCGTTTTCGCTGGTGGGATGGATAGACCTCCCAAAGTGTTTTCACCTCTATGTTTTTCGCTTTGAGCTCTGGCACCTCTACAAATCCCTACTTCCCTCTGTGAAGGGCCTTTCTTTTACTTTATGCAATTTCTATTTTGAATTTGACTCTCCATCTTCTCTTATAAAAGCACCAACTAGGAGGCAATATGATCGTAGTTGAGTATTGGGTGTAGCTAATATGCGAGTGTGTTTCATCAATGGATCAATGGTCGAGCATGATGGGCTAGGGATAACTTATTTTAGCGTTGATATTTTGAAAGACATGGTTGCTTATTGATATGCTTCAGTATTTGAATTATCATGTCAGAACTAGACTATTGCTTTGAATCACATAAAACTCCAAATGTCCATGCTATAAAGAAAAGAATATGGTATGACGTGTTAGGCAACATTCCACATCAAAAATTCTGTTTTTATCACTTCCCTACTCGAGGACGAGTAGGAGTTAAGCTTGGGGATGTTGATACGTCTCCAACGTATCTATAATTTTTGATTGTTCCATGTTGTTATATTATCAATCTTGGATGTTTTATAATCATTTTATAGTAATTTTTTGGCACTAACCTATTAACATAGTGCCAAGTGCCAGTTGTTGTTTTTTCCAAGTTTTTTACATCGCAGAAAATCAATGCCAAACTGAGTCCAAATGCAAAGAAACTTTACGGAGATTTTTTTGGACCAGAAGGAACATAATGGGCCCTGGCTGCGCCTGGGGGGTGCTTCGAAGAGAGCACAACCCACCAGGGCGCGCCAGGAGGACCAGGTGCGCCCTAGTGGGTTGTGCCCACCTCAGGTGCCCCCCGGACCGCCTCTTTGCTCTATAAATACCCCAATATTCCCAAAACCATAGTGAAGTCGATGAAATATTGATCCAGCCGCCATAGAGTCCAGAACCACCATATATAATCTAGACGCCATCTCGGATGGGGTTCACCACAACCATTGGTGCCTCTCCGATGATGTGTGAGTAGTTCTTTGTAGACCTTCAGGTCCGTAGTTAGTAGCTAGATGGCTTCATCTCTCTCTCTCTGAATTCTCAATACAATGGTCTCTTGGAGATCCATATGATGTAACTCTTTTGCGGTGTGTTTGTTGGGATCGATGAACTTTGAGTTTATGATCAGATCTATCTTTTTTATCCATGAAATTTATTTTAGTTTCTTTGATCTCTTATATGCATGATGGCTTATAGCTTCGTATTTCTTCTCCGATATTTGTGTTTTGTTTGGCCAACTTGGACTATTATCTTACAATGGGAAGAGGTGATTTGTAGTGGGTTCGATCTTACAGTGCTTGATCCCAGTGACAGATGCAGAACCGACACGTATGTATCATTGCTACTAAGGATAAAACGATGGGGTCTGTCTCTACATAGATAAATTTTGTCTACATCATGTGAGCATTCTTACTGCATTACTCCGTTTCTCCCTGAACTTAATACACTAGATGCATGATGGATAGCGGTCGATGTGTGGAGTAATAGTAGTAGATGCAGGAAGGAGTCGGTCTACTAATCTTGGACGTCATGCCTATGTAATGATCATTGCCTGGATATCGTCATGAGTATTTGAAGTTGTATCAATTGCCCAATAGTAATTTGTTCACCCACCGTTTGCTATTTTTCTCGAGAGAAGCCACTAGTGAAACCTACGGCCCCTGGGTCTCTTTCTCATATATTTGCCTTTGCAATCTACTTTTCCTTTGCATTTATTTTCAGATCTATTAAACCGAAAATACAAAAATACCTTGTTTCAATTTATTATTATTTATTTTATTTGGCGTTCGATCTATCAATCTACTACAATTTTATCTCATGTCCGTTTGCCTATCTTGAGGCGCCGCTACCCGAAAGGGATTGACAAGCCGTTTTACACGTCGGGTTGCGAGAAGTTGTTATTTGTGTGCAGCTGGTATTTATGTTGTTTTGCTTGGTTCTCTTACTGGTTCAATAACATTGGTTTCACATCTGAGGAAATTTCCCACCGCCGTTATGCTACATTATCCCTTCCTCTTTGGGGAAATACCACCGTAGCTTCAAGCGACATCTAGCCTTATGGTTGTCGCTTTATTGTATGAAATGCAATCACCATGTAATTGCATTACTTTATCACTAAGCGGTAGCGATAGTCGTAGAAGAAATAGTTGGTGAGACGACAACGATGCTACGATGAAGATCAAGGTGTCAAGCCGGTGACGATGGAGATCATGACGGTGCTTTGGAGATGGAGATCAAAGGCACAAGATGATGATGACCATATCATGTCACCGATTGTGATTGCATGTGTTGTTTATCTTTTATGCATCTTATTTTTCTTAGTACGGTGGTAGCATTATAAGATGATCCCTCACTAAATTTCAAGGTATAAGTGTTCTCCTTGAGTATGCACCGTTGCTACAGTTCGTCGTGCCGAGACACCATGTGATGATCGGGTGTGATAAGCTCTACGTTCACATACAACGGGTGCAAGCCAGTTTTGCATGTGCAGAATACTCGGGTTAAACTTGACGAGCCTAGGATATGCAGATATGGCCTTGGAACACTGAGACCGAAAGGTCGAACGTGAATCATATAGTAGATATGATCAACATAGTGATGTTCACCATTGAAAACTACTCCATCTTACGTGATGATCGGACATGTTTTAGTTGATATGGATCATGTGATCATTTAGATGACTAGAGGGATGTCTATCTAAGTGGGAGTTCTTAATTAATATGATTAATTGCACTTTAATTTATCATGAACTTGGTCCTGATAGTTTTTGCATATCTACGTTGTTGTAGATCAATGGCCCGTGTTACCGTTCCCTTGAATTTTAATGCGTTCCTAGAGAAAGCTAAGTTGAAAGATGATGGTAGCAACTACACAGAATGGGTCTGTAACTTGAGGATTATCCTCATTGCTGCACAGAAGAATTACATCTTGGAAGCACCGCTAGGTGCAAGACCTGCTGCAGGAGCAACTCAGGACGTTATGAACGTCTGGCAGAGCAAAGCTGATGACTACTCGATAGTTCAATGTGCCATGCTTTACAACTTAGAATCAGGACTTCAAAGACGTTTTGAACGTCATGGAGCATCTGAGTTGTTCCAGGAGTTGAAGTTAATATTTGAAGAAAATGCATGAGTTTAGAGATATGAAGTCTCCAACAAGTTCTATAGCTGCAAAATGGAGGAGAATAGTTCTGTCGGTGAACACATACTCAGAATGTCTGGATACCATAACCACTTGACTCAGCTCGGAGTTAATCTTCCTTATGCTAGTGTCATTGACAAAGTTCTTCAATCACTTCCACCAAGCTATAAAGGCAAAGGGAAGAAGGAGAACTTGATACATCTCCAACGTACCTACTTTTCCTAACGCTTTTCCTCTTGTTTTGGACTCTAATTTGCATGATTTGAATGAAACTAACCACGGACTGACGCTGTTTTCAGCAGAACTACCATGGTGTTGTTTTTTGTGCAGAAATAAAAGTTCTCTGAATTGAATGAAACTTTGCGACGGGAGGGTAGGACAAAAGATGCTTTGTTCCGGTTCTCTATTAAATGGAGGTCTTAATATCCCTTAGTTTGCTATATGGACCCCGCTGCCACGGGAGGGTAGGACAAAAGATGTCATGCAAGTTCTTTTAATAAAGCAGGTGCGACTATTCATGGAATACATGCCTATGTTATATCGATGAACTGGAGCTAGAACCGAATAGCCCTAGGTTATAACTGTCACATGATGAATATCATCCAACAAGTCACCGATCCAATGCCTATGAACTTTTCCATCTTGTTTCTGCTAAGTTACTACTGCTATCATCACTGTTACACTTGCTACAAAACTACTGTTGTCACTGCTACTGTTACTATTGCTGCTGTCACTACTATCAAAACTATCAAACTACTTTGCTACTGATCACTTTGCTGCAGATAATTAATCTCCAGGTGTGGTTGAATGGACAACTCAGCTGCTAATACCTTCAAATATTCTTTGGCTCCCCTTGTGTCGAATCTATAAATTTGGGTTGAATACTCACTGGTGTGCGTCGGTAATAAACAAACAGTTTTTACCCCTTTCCGCGAAGGCCTTCGGAACCGTCGCCAAGTGAGTGTGTGCAATAGGGGGTCCTTCCCACATGACCTAGAAACCGTCGGGAATATGGAATAGTGATCCAGAGGCCTTCGAAAATGTAATTGTTTGCGGTGCAACACACACTAAATTCTTTCGCACGTGTGGTATCAGTGATTAAGCGTTTCTAATGACGTAGTGAAACCATACGGTCTGTCGTAATGAACTGTTTGGGAAATAGTGTGTAAGGCACATGGGCCAACATATGAACCGTGTGTGATTTGTGCCCTATCGCACATGAGTTTTCTGCGTAACCGTCTTCCATGCTAGACTCCATCGCACACGTTTTCCAACAATTACCGTCTGCGATAATGTTCTATCACAAATGGTTCAGGAGCCCCTTCGCACACATACAAGTGTTGCAGACCGTTTGTGATTTGTTAGGTATCACCGACGATTGCCGCAAGAGTGACATGTGCTTTTTGTTAGGGATCCCACACATTTCTTAAAAAATATGACTGCGATTGTATTTTGCATTGGACACGGTTTACTCCCAGTTCTCGTGTGCGATAACGCGATATCACAAACGGTTCCGGAGACCCTATGCACACGTAGTAGCGCTACGAATCGTTTGTGATCTGCTGTGTATCACTGACGGTTCCAATACGATTGACGTATGCTTTCCGACGTGGACCGCACACACTCATTTAGTTGAACCTTGTGCGGAGCAATTGCCAGGTTAAAACAAAAATATCCCATTTTGAATCAGCACGCAAAAATCAAATTCGCCACAATATTCAATTGAACAAATAAACATAAATATCCCATTTTGAATTGGCACGCAAAAAGCAAATTCGCCACAATATTCAATTGAACAAATAGTGTCAACAGGAAGAACATTCATCAGATTTCACAGCAATTGCAATTGAACATATGGTAGCTAAATTCCAATGATTTGTCCACACATATATGCATTACATAATTAATCATAGTGTACAAAATTTGAAAACCTCATCAGATGGAAAACAATGGATCCATGTGTTATATGTTTAGCGGCTAACTCTTACTCAATGTTTCAGGAGAAGGCATGCTGAAATCTTCATTATCACCAGTGGGATTGATGTAGTGATCCAGGAAGAAGTCGCTGATAAATCTCCGAACCATCAGCAATTCACCAGCTGGGAGCGGTTCAGGGTCCTCGGTTTTAAGATGAGCTATAGTATTTTTAAGATCAGAATGTGCCATATGAGTGGAGTAGAAGATATTAATTAAGATAGACTTACTGGTACTAATTCGTGAGGATCGTCACAAGTATATGCAGATTTGCAGATGGAGATCATGTGTCTACAAACATAGTATCCAGAAAGGTTGGTCCCTGCTTCTTGCTGAGGACACTGAAATTTTTTGTACAGAATTAGTCATGTATTTGTCCTGTTAGGAACAACCTAACCGGTGTTAGATGTATTATGTTTTCTTTGGACAAAATAGAAAGAGGTTTATTTAGAAGCTTGACCATTTGACTAGCGTAAGGAAAGGTATTTGTAGACTGTTGGATAAATTTTCCAAAAATAATGGATTTCGGTGTGTCACCGGAGAAACGATCTCGTGCTGCCGAGGTAGTTTCCTCTTGAACAGGTTCCCTGTTTTAGTTTCCCACAATGTGAGCACACTACAAATGATGATGAATTTTGACAACATCAGTTATTGAACCAAATATGAATGCAAATTAATTTCAACATCATAGAATTCAATACCTATCCAAGAATTGCTAAAGATGCGTCAGATCCTGAGTGTTTGTTGACTCTTTGAGAGAATCGATGTAGTAAACTGTGTTCTTCTTTGGAACAATGAATACCAATATCCAGTGATTGCTACATATTAGGAAAGCCATAAATTTATGAATGATGTCAAAATCTGAAAGACAATCAGTGTATGTGTGGTTGTTTACTTGACGTACCTTTCATGATATGGCCAGAGAAATGATTCTGCGTGGGACGTGTTTTTGATGATACAGACGACCGTGTTAACGGCACAGTCCCGTCGGTCCTTTTCATGTAATGTTGTGCCATTTGCTAATTCAGGATCTATGAAATACACACTCTCACTTTGTCTTCTCTGCACGTTCAATCCCGTGAGAGGAATAAAATGCAGTTAGCTGTTTATCATTTACAGCCTTGTATGGAGAAGTTGATCAGAGTTTGTTAAGTACTTACGAAATCACGCATCTAACAAGAGTGGCATCGAGCATGTTGAAGTTGGAGAAGAGATGTAAGTCCTTGAAACTCACAATGATGGAACCAGCATCGTGTCAGAAATGATCTCTGTTGTAGTGGACTAGGAAATGGTGATGACCTTCTGACATTTGATCCATGCAATATTCATGTAACTCGCGGCAACTGGAGCAGCACTCATCATAGTATTTACCAATAAGAAATGTCTGGCCATGGACGTAATTGTGTGCTTCAAGTACGTCTGCTTTTTCTTTTAGCAAGCAACAATTCTACTTCTTCATCATCCGTGGCGTCTAAAAAATATTACTCCCCGATTGGAGCAAAATGCTGTTAATTTGGTTATGGGCGATGAGTGCTTTAAGTAAGAGGCAATCATTCTCTTTCCTCTTCAGTTTCCAGCTGCGCTTCCTCGTGGTCGTGGGTGTAGCCTTTTTGGCCACTTCCTTCTTGGTACTTGAAGCATTTCTGGCAGAACATCTGGTTGCCTGCATGGTAGACTACTGAGCAGACAGTTAATCTTGGACAGACTTCTTAGCAGACTGTTTATCTATGCCGGACCTCTGAGCTGGCGGTGCTGAAGTGACGGACTGCTGGGTTGTAGGAGCAGAGGCATCGGACTGCTGACCATGTGTTGAAGCTATGTCGGGTTTCTGCGCAGGTGGTGCCAACTTGTCGGTGTGCTGAGGAGGCCGTGCCAACGCGTTGGTTTGCTAAGCAGGAAGTGCTCACGCATTGGTATGCTGATCACGCGCCTACGGACCGACGGACTGATGAGCAGTCGGTTCTGGACCTACAGACTGCTTAGCAGTATGTTCCGAAGCATCAGACTGCTTAGCAGTCTGTTCCACCAGGTTGGTCTGCTGAGCATGTGCTGCATCTAGGTCTCCCCCCACTGTTTCAGCGGCCGGCATCTAAACCGGTGGTGCGTTATCAGCAGTTATAGGCCTTGCCACTGGCTGCTTTGGGGCGGAGGATGACATGGCTGATCACATGTTGATGCATCAGCCCATGAGAGCTGCTCTGGCAAGGAGAGTGTCACTGGTTGAGGGGCGACAATGGTTGCTCTTGGCGGGGCTTCAGGAATCTCATCGAAGAACTCTATTTCCTTTTGTGGCCACTGGATGTGATGTACAGTGTTTCTTCCAAGGTCCTTTGCTCATCGAAGTCTCCTAGGAGATTCTTCAGGGAAAATTCATTGAATCCAGGCTTTACTTCAGTCACGTAGCACTTCACACAGCCCGGCTTCAATGGCACATTGTCCAAGAAGAGGCCATCTTCCAAGAAGGGTGGGAAAACCCAGGTTTTTGCACAATTTAATGTACCTTCATAATGTGTAAGCACGCCCTTCAGTCTGTCTTTCATTCCAGATAGATCAGATATAGCATCATCACGAGCAGCTACAGTCTCAATGTCGCTGGTGTCAGCTGATGCACAGCTACTCTTGTGCAGTGTTGTCGCACAATAAGCAGCATCATCCATGCCCGCCTCCCCTCCCATTTGTTGGCTATCTCTCAGTGTTAGAGTGTTCTGCATCATCATCATTGACTCCTCAACATCCTTTCGAATAGCCGGATAAATCTCCTTCTTCAACTTTTCAACCAATGCATTCTGCTTCATTTCACTCCTTGCTTTTGTCATTGTGAGCCTCTCTTCTTTGCTGAGTGTGAAAGCCCTCTTGTGCGGGACATTAACACCTATACCCATTGCATGGTCAGGGGGCTCTTTTGTGTCCAGAGCAATGGATAGAATGTCACATGGCCCTGAGTTCCTGTAGAACCTTCCAGGGATCTTGGAAGCTTCTACCATCACTTCATAAAGTTTGGCATCACGTGCATTTTCAAAGTAATAAGTTCCGTCATCACGCCTCTTTGCACGTGCCCGCAAGTAGTCTCTGGCGCGTTCGCCCTTGATTTCACTAAAGGCCGGACTCCCACCCGCCGCTATTGCTTCTTTGTCCTCCTGTTCCCATATAAGTTTCATGCCATAGTATCCTTCCACACCCATACGGTGGGGGTGTATGTTCTTCTTCTAAAGTTCTGATTGCTTGAAACTCTTCGTAGCAAACTCTGGAGTTGCCCTGACCCTTTTGAATTCTGCCCAGTCCGCCTTTGTAATTTGGGGGTATGCGGGGATTGGGTCCTTGCCTCCACTCTAGTACTTCTTGTACAACATGTGCTTCCAGTTTCTCCAAGCATCCCTAGCCTTCTTCAGTGCGGCGTGTTCCACTTGCATTCTCCACTGCTCTGGAACGTTGAAGTGATCCATGATCTCCCGGACTATCCTTGGTTGTGTTTCTGTGTCAGCCTTCCGAAACCCTAGTAGATTAATGTTGAGCCTTGCCGTGCCAACAAATCCACACACACTCCTGAACCTCATGCGTTCTTTATCTGGTTTAGTTCGAGCCCAGGACTTCAAATCAATCTCGGTTACTTCATATACACCTTTAGGCTGGTGTGTGGGCTTCCTTGGAGCGTTCCTCCGTGTCCTGACCGAAAGGGTAATTGCTGCAGCTCTATCCCGTTCAAGACTACTTGATCCGTCACAATCTGCTGAAGACCTAGGGTTGTCTGAATCAGATGAAGACACATGGCCTGAATGAGTGCTGTTGCTGCTACTCGGCATCTACAGAGAACACATGCGAAACTCAGGAAAGGAGGATAAGCATAAAACTAACAACTTGGTATCAAGCTTTCTAAATATGCCATGCAATAATTTAGAAAATGTACGGCTAATTTGTAAAGTTTGTGTGACTCGGGTGCCCCCGATCTGTAAATAGGCAGTAACTTATTGGAACAAATACAACTTATATCTAGTAAGGAAGGTAGATAACGAACATATATATGCTCTCCCTTATTTTATGGCCAATTTGGGAACATACGGAACGAAATTGGAAGAGGGATTGCGAGGAAATATGCCTCACCGCGATGGAGAGCCGCAACTAACAGGGTTCTTAATGCTAACCTGGCCAGACCACGGGAGAGGCGAGGGTTAATGCATCGATATGCTCGAGGTTGGCTGGCAAGCAAATGAAGACGGCGAGGCGCGTGCCGCCGCGTGTTGGGAATGGTAGTGGAGGTAGGCTTGACACCGAAGAGCGGTCACACGACTGGGGTGATCACGGCGATGCCTGAGAGCGTTTTGCTGGGGATCTGGGGTAGGGGGGATCTGGCGAAGGAGATTGGGTGGACTATTTGAGTGAAACGCGGGCGGACGTTGGGGGCTGTTGGTGGCCTAGGTGAAAAGGTTGAAAAATATCCTCGGTCGCCGCGCGCGCGGAAAGGTCTATGCAAACAGTTACTTCTAAGCGCTCGTGTGCACAAACAAAATAATTTCGTTTGAAATGAAGACGTACTAATTTTGAAATGAAGATGTGAGTTCATCGTTTCTCATCTAATTTTTTCGCACGTAAACCAATCACAATTTTACCACGGGTTTGATTTGCTGGCGCATTTCTGGTCTCGTGTGCTATATGTAAGACATTTTTTGACATTTACCGTGCATGTTTGCATATAAATCAATTCCTAGCCGGACTGCATTTCCTATCGAAAGGGATGAGGATTGTCGTTCAATCTGGGAGCATCCAACGGTGCAGACATACAATCTGTGGGGTTTGGGTTCTGGCCAATCAGAACGCATGACTCAGATCGCACGCGCACCAAGGGGGGCATCGGCCATGGTTTGGTAGGCACACGACTTTCGTGTGTGAACCGTGTGCTATTTGAAAACATTTTTTTGGGAGGAGATATTTGAAAACATGTACATATGTTGTCGAAAGGGATGAGGATCACCGTTCGATCAAGGAGAATCCAACGGTGCAGACGTACTATTTGTGGGGTTTGGGTTCTGGCCAATCAGAATGCACGACTCAGATCACGCGCGTGGCAGAGGGGTGGGGGGTGCATCGGCCATAGTTTAGTGGACACACGGCTTTCGTGAGTGAACCGTGTGCTCTTTGAAAACATTTACATTACCTAACATCATATTTTTGTTTGAATGAAAACATGAGTTCATCGTTTCGCCTGCAATTTTTTTCCACGGTAAGGAATCATGAGTATAGTGGAGAGTGTCATATACTAGTATCATGAATATACAGTCAATATGATACTACCTTTAATTAATTATAGCGCATAGTATAATACATAGAGTATAGTATATCATATATATATATCATATTTATTGCCATGCATGACACAAATTAGAATCACATTTAACATGATGCGGCATCTACCTACTATATGTTACTCTAACCCTCTTTATATATATTTAATTCTTTGCCACATCAGCATATATACTTGCTATTTCCGAGTGCATGACATCATCAGCTATGATACCACCACTATGTCCAGCCTTATATAGGGAGTATCATATAGTATTATATATAGTATCATGCATATGATACTAGTGTATGATACTACGTACATACCTTTATAGTGCATATATGGTATCATAGAGTAGTACTAGCTCCCTCTGTAAGCTAATATAAGAGCGTTTAGATTACTAAATATAGACCTAAACACTCTTATATTAGTTTACGGCGGGAGTATATATCATAGATGACCGTATTTATGGCCATGCATGACACAAAGTAGTATAGCATTTATTATATATATATATATATATGTTACGCTATCTACCTATGTTACTGCTTCTTTGCCACATCATCATATTTTCTATTTCCGGGTGCATGATACCGGCTATGATACCCCCACTATGGCCAGCCTAATAAGGCTGCTCGTAATATGGGAGTGTCAAGCGGTATGATGCATGCCAACTAGACTTTTTGGATGATGTGGCACATAGTTAAATGATGAAAGAGAGGGTGTGTGGTATCATATCATGATACCGTATCATATTAAATGATGTACTACTTTGTGTCATGCATGGTAATTAATAAGGAACCTAAGATACTAACCCATGATACTATGCATGCGCGCATTACAGAGGTATTGCCAATCATATACTAGTATCATGCATATATACTCCCTCCTTTCCGGTTTATAGGCTTATCTCAAAAATTTAGTTTTTCCATTTTATAAGGCTCAATTTTGTTGTTCCCCATCACATGTCCAGATTCCAAGGTGCATTAAATCATTGTGTGCAAGTATTAAGAGAAAGTTGACCAATGCATGTACTTTATATATGCATGTATGTGTTGTAATTAATAAATTGGAAAACATAATTTTTTGGGGAAAACAAAAGCATTAATTGGGTGTTCTTGCAAACTATAAAAGGTATTCCACCACTCACCATCTACCTTGGTTGGTGAGATTTTTGAATTGAGCCCTATAAGGCTGGTTGTAATGGGGAGTGTTATATATATACTAGTAGCTACTATCATGCATATATATTATAGTGTAGCTAGCATACTAGCTACTTCTGTAATGCATAGTATCATAAGTTAACATCTTAGGTTGCCTTACTAATCACACAAAGTGGTAGTACAACATTTAATATGACACGGTGTCATGATATGATACCACATCCTCTCTTGTGTGCCACATCATCCAGAAAGTCTAGTTGGCATGCATGATACCGCTTATGATAATACCATTACAACCAGCCTAGCTAAACCGGAAAGGAGGGAGTATGAGACTAGCTAGCCACAATGGAGAGTAGTACACTCGTAACATACACATATCCCTAGACTATATATGTTACTACCTTCATAGTGGGTAGTAACATAAGTGTAGTGTGATGCAAAGCTTCATTTCTTAGGTTACAGACTCATATTGCATTGGGACATGTGATGCTACAATAACTATCTAAGTTACTGAAACTATCTCTCTCCTCATTAACTTATTGCCACATAAGCAAGTTTGCAGAGTTGGAGTCGGTGTTACTGCCGAAGTTACTCCCACTGTAGCTAGTCTTATACTAGCTAGTCGTCTATGATATAATAGCTACCTCACTAAGAGCATGGTTAATAATACAGCCAAGGGTTGGCTATAAGAAGTTGACATGTCATATACAACCAACCTCATAGCGGGTATGTACAATAATAAGTTTTATATATGTACTAGTTTATCAATAGTTGGCCCACCTTACATCCTCACAAAGTGTCTTGGGTCTCCTGTTGCAGCTCGCTCTACTAACCAAGAGCCCGCTTTGCTTCTCTTTCCTCGAACTAATAAGCACATATATATATTATTCTATTCCTTATAGCCAGACTACCCACAGTGGGAGTAACATAGGTAGTAACATCACACGTATCTAGATAAAATAGATGATGCGGCAAGCAATAAATGAAGAAATGGAGGAAAGTGGACATGTGTGATGTTACTACCTATGTTACTCCCACTGTGAGTATAGTCTTATATTATAGCTAGTATGATACTACCCACAATGGGAGTAACATAGGTAGTAACATCACACGTATCTAGATAAAGTAGATGATGTGGCAAGCAATAAATGAAGAAAGAGAGGAAAGTAGTAACATAGCTAGTTACTAGTAGTATGAGTAGCATCACATGTACATATCAAGGCAAGATGTGTCTATAGCCTAATAAATGAAGTGTTGCATGTTACCACACATATATCTTACTCCCCACTATAGAGGTAGTAACATAGACTAGTGTAACACATGGGCATGTTACTAGTCTATATTACTACCCATTGTGGCTAGTCTGAGTAACATCACACATCTCAAGGCAAGATGAGTCTATAGCCTAATAAATGAAGTGTTGCATGTTACTACACATATGTTACTCCCCACTATAGAGGTAGTAACATAGACTAGTAACATTCTATGCTACTACCCATTGTGGCTAGTCTTATCTCACTATATTGTGTACTTGCTCTAATAATGCATAGTATCATAGAGTAGCTAGTATCATATGTAGTACTTTATTTATATTTTCATGCATGACACATAGTAGCATAACATTTATTATGGTACGGTTTCATGATATGATACTTAACCTTCTCTTTCTTCATTTAATTAATTCTATGACAACTCATCAAAATTGCCTAGTTGGAATGCATGATACTAGCTATGATACCCCATTACTATCAGCCTAGCAAAGGTGTACAGATCATTTGTGTGTCACTTTGTGAGTTTTCATCCGTTTGTTCGAGAAGCTGGGAGAAGTTTCAAACATTTCGGCCACGAGGTGCGGCCACTTGCGTAGGCCTAGTTGGTATTTTAATTACGAAAAATTCAGATGGAGTTCGAACATCATCAAAATCGATGTGTGCCTGTGGCGTGCTCTCATGACCCCGTGGAAAATAATTGGTAAAGTTTGGCACAAGTTTTGATGACCACTCCTTCCAAACCGGAGCATCTCACATGAAGGATCATGGTTTTCCAAAAGGAGACGTGTCAATTCAAACTCCTGTGGCCGGTGAATTCATCGTTTGGCCTCATAAAAATTTGCATGCTATGCAATCACCATTATACCACGGGTTTGATTTTCTGGCGCATTTCATGTATCTTAGCTATATTTAAGACATTTTTTGATATTAACGTTCATTTTGTGCATAAAAATAAAATTACAACCGGAACTGCATGTGCTGTCGAAAGGGATGAGGATCACCGTTCAATCTGGGAGCATCCAACGGTGCAGACGTACGATCCGTGGGGTTTAGGTTCTGGCCAATCAGAAAGCATGACTCAGATCGTGGGCGGGGTGGTGGCGGGGTTTGGTCGGTACACGGCTTTCATCAATGAACCGTGTGCTATTCGCAAACTAGATTGCATATTTTTGTTCACACATACTATAGTGAGATCGATTGAGTGTGCTACCTCTACGATATAATAATAATAATAATAACAAAAAACAGTTCATATTCATTGCCTGAGCTCACAACATATTAAGGTCAACATATTAATGGTTCTTACATCAATAGAAAAATGGACATAACTCACAAATTCAGTACACGCGACAGTTCTAAATTGAACGAATTAAGTTGCGGGGTAGGCATAAAGACTAGTCTTATAGCTTAACTCCCATGTACATGGGGGAACTGGGATCATTAAATTGACCCCGAATGAACTTGGTTTTTTATGATTTTAAACTTCTTCTCTGTTACACTGGTGTGTGACCCCTTGGCTGGCAACTCATCAAATTCATCGTACTCGTCCTGATCGGCAACATCGTCGACACCCAGTACCCTTCTCTTCCCATGCATTGCTAAATCGCCGTTCTTATGCAAGGGGTCTTCCACAAAGAAAATCTGGGTAGCATTGCTGGCAAGAATGAATGGGTATGCGTGATATGCCATCATTGTCCTGTTAACACAGGTCTTCCTGTATTCATGAATCCTTACCTGACCAAGAGGGATCCATGCGCACCTGAATAATGCCACCTTAACTTTCACATAGTCGAGCTCCCAAATCTCTTTGATGGTCCCATAGTATACCCTTTTATCAGCTTCATTTACAGTCATGCATTCTATTCGAACAAAGTTGTTTTGATACGAGGTCTTCTTATCACATTCCTCAGTGTAGAACATGTATCCATTTATGCCATATGCTTGGTACGTCAGCACCATAGGTGATGGCTTTTGTGCCAACCACGTAGCAATGTCATCGATGGATTCTTGTGCCAGACGATTCTTCAGCCATTCTATGTAGTTCTTAGTGTGCTCCTTCATATCCACCTCTGATGAAGGCACCATTGGTAAGAATCTTTGGCGTATCTCCACCAAGTGTTCTTCGGCATAAGCGATGAGAACCGGTCTGTTAAGCAGTACCGTCAAATGGGCTTTCTCTGCCAATTCTCCGAGTGCAGCCATTTGTGTGCCAGCAAGGACTGGCTTACCTTCGAGCCTTCCCTTGTGGCAAGAGAGGGGCAAACCTATAGGTCCTTGTTTCATGTATTCGGTGCAAAACTCAACCACCTCCTCCACGGTATAACCTTGTAGGATGCTTGCCTCTGGATGGTTTCGGTTCCGACAAAAGCGCTTCAAGATTCCCATGAACCGCTCGAAGGGATGCATGTTGCGAAGAAACACAGGACCACAGTACTTTATCTTGTCGACAAGGTGCACAGTGAGATGGACCATGATATCAAAGAATGATGGTGGGGAAAACATCTCTAGGATGGACAATATTCTTGCACTATCATCTTGCATGTGATCCAACTCTTCATGATCTACAACTTTCTACCATAGTTGGTTGAAGAAATCACATAGGTCAATGAGTGTGTTTCTTATATCTTTGTCCATCAGATTCCTGATGGCCACCGGGAGGATTTGTGTCAACATTACGTGGCAATCATGTGACTTCATGTGTCCCAACTTCATTTTATCTGAGCTCACACCCACGGGACTTCTGATATTTGCGGAGTAGGAAGCAGGTGTCTTAACTGACAACAAATAGGTGAAGAATTGTGTTGCTTCTTTTGTAGTGAAATTGTAAATCTGGCGAGCTTTGATGAATTTGTCATCATCTTCTACTTCACTCTTGTGTTGTGATTGATCAGCAAGCATATCGAGCCGTGAACCATCACCATCCTTTCTTTTACCTTTAATCTTGAGCAGAGTACCAAGGATGCTTTCACATACGTTCTTCTATACGTGCATGACATCGATGCAGTGACATAGACGTAGAATCTCCCAGTAAGGTAATTTCCAGAACATCAATTTCTTCTTAAACACTTGATCCTTGGGTGTTAGTTTCACCATCAGAGGGTTGTTCTTTCCAAGCACAACGTTAATTTTTAGCCATGTTGTGGACCACCACCCCTTCGTAGGGTCTTGGGGCTGTAGCTTCCTCTGCCGTACCATCAAATTCATCTTTCATCTTTTGGTATGGGTGATTTTTCCGTAAGAACCTACGATTATGCAAATACATTGTTTTGTGCGAGTTGGGAAGTCTTCTGATAGCTGTCCTATCCATGCATGTGACACACCCTACTTCTCCCCTTGTTTTCTGCCCCGATGTGTTGCCTAATGCCGACATATCTTGAATGGTGTGTACCAGCATGGCATGTAGATCAAAAATATCCTTTCTGTAAGCATCATAACATTTTACAGCGGATGCATCTATCCACACTGTCAGCAGTTCTTCTACCAGTAGCTGAAAGTAAATGTCGATGACATTTCCAGGTTGCTTCGGGCCTTGGATAATCATTGACATCATAATGTATTTTTTCTTCATACACAACCAAGGAGCTAGGTTATATATGCACAGAAGCACCGGGCATGTGCTGTGATTGGTGCTCATATCGCAAAAAGGATTCATCCCGTCAGTACACTCCCCGAGCCTTATACTTCTAGGATCCTTGTAAAAAAATTCAAACTTTTTGTCGATTAATTCCCACTGAGCCCCATCTTTCGGGTGTCTCGTATACCTATCCACAATTCGCTCATCATGATGCCAACGCAACCTCTTTGCCTCTCTAGGGTTTGCAAACAAACGCCTCAACCTTGGAATTAATGGCAAGTACCAAACAACCTTGAACGGGAGTCCTATCTTGATCTCGTCGTCCAATTTGTACTTGTCCTTTGCTCTCCTGCGCTTGTATCATGCATGCTTGCATGTGGGACAAGCACGAAAATCTTTGTACTCATCACGGTACAATATACAATCATTCACACAAGCGTGTGTCTTCCGTACTTCAAGTTCCAATGGGAAAACAATTTTCTTCACTTCATTCGTGCTTCTGGGGAGCACATTATCTTTTGGAAGAATTTCTTTCAAAAGACCTAACATATCTGTGAAGCCCTTGTTTGATAGACCGTTTGCTGCTTTAAATATGAGAAGCGCCAGGGTGGCACTCAACCTGGAATATTTCTTTTTGCAATCTGGATACAATTCTTTCTTGGAGTCCGCATCAATGGTTGGTAGATCCTGGTACCCAATCATATGCTTATCTGGTCCCTCGAAAACTGCAATCATAGCAGCAAAATATGGCATCTCAAGATCATCGTCATTTGCATCGAGGTCTTGGTTTTCTAGTGGGTGTTTCGGTTTTTTGGTGTTCCATTGGTAGCTTGACGCCTTTGCCCCGATGTTAGATTCAACATCCATGTGACATTGATCGGGGTTTGGCATCTTGCTGTCCTGGGTATCTTCATCCAGGACCTCCTCTTCACCGTGTTTGGTCCAACGGGTATATCCTCCATGAATCCTCTAGAGAGTAAGTGCATCTGGACATCTGCAACTTCATGTGACTCTATATTGGCACAATCAGTACATGGACGTAGGATGTAATCCGCATCACCAATTCTCCTCTTTGTACTTTCAGCCAAATTCATGAACTCTATCACGCCACTGATAAAATCTGCGGTTTTCCGATTCTTCATCCATCGAGATCATTCCATCTGCAGCACACGAATGGTAATTAAAAACAAAACAACGACATTAATACACGGATTAACTACTGTCCAAAGATGCGTGCATAAATCACAAGGTTTTATTTTAATAATTACTGAGGGTGCTCCATGTTGTTATCCAGACGTGCTATGACAAAAATTAATGGCCAGTCAATTTACACACAGAGTACTAGTACACCAATACACTTAGTAATTGAAAACCTAAATTTAGCCACTCACGAAAATAATACCTTAATTAATTAGCCACGCAGCGACCTCCACCCAGCAGATAGACAAGCGCGATGCGACGGTAAGCCGAGACAGCAGGGTCGAGGAGCAAAGCTTAGTGTGGCTGCCACCTGAAGTTTGACCTCCACTATCCTGCGCGCCATCGACCGCGATGGATGTGCTCGAATCACGCCGCCGCCGACCTTGATGGTTGAGCTCCTCCTATCTCCCGTTGCAGAACGAGGATTGACCTCCTATGACATCGCCACCGCCCACCGACCGAGGATTGACCTCTATTTTTTTATGGATATCCACGGAGCGGCTGTTTACACGGTATCTCACCATAACTCAATTATATGGACAGGGTAGTACATCACATACGGTTATGTAACGGCAACCGTGTCTAACCTACGTTGTCTTCTCACAAGGTTTGGTGCGGAAATCATGTGTGACATTGTAATACCTAACACAAATCACATGTACAAACAGTGTGCCGTATACAACATATATATATATATAGTGCTATTAGTAGTTCCCACTGTTAGCTTATCTCCATAGTTTCCCCATTTCCCCCAAATCCCTACATAGCCTCCAAATTCCCTCGCGCGGCGCTGACATTGGGGGAATGCGGACAAGTGGTGCTGATGGTTTCGGTGCGGCTGCTCCTGCTCGTATCGCCGCCACGATAGCGGTCGCCGCCGAGCACTTGCCTAAGGTCATCAGAATGCAGGTGTACTACGGATCCAAATCGTCCTGTCAGGTTCCAATCTATCCCAATATTTTTTACCATGTCCAGAGTATGGCTCCTTGCTGAATCCGTCCTGAATGACCCCGCCCCAGGAAAGCGATCTGCCACTGGATCCGGAGCTTGACTCCAGACTTCCACAACACGAGTTTGACTCCGAGTTTTGCGCCACCGAGAAGTACCAAAAGCGCAGTTGTGTGCACGGGCACACTCCCGCTCGACATGTATGAATGGAGGGATTCGACATTGGCAGGCAGTTTCTCAGTTGCCCCTTAGAGGTTAGTGCTAATTAAGTTCGTCATTTTACTTCAGTTAATTCCACCACTCATCCAGAATACTATTTAACATTGTCAGGGATATGAGGCTTGTGCCTTTGTTAACTGGCTGGATGAAGAATGGCATGGCAGGGCTCGGAGTGTTATCACCAAGCTCGCAGAAGATAATGTAAAGCTAAAGAAGAAACTGGCTGATCTGGAATGTACAATTAGTACGAAGAAGCAAAAAAGAATCAATCACAGGCAACAGATGAAAGCAAGAGACAAGAAGGAACTAGCATGTGTAGTTGTGGTTGTCACATTAGCCATGTTCTATGCGTCGTTGGCAATGATGATTAGGGGTTTTGTTTGACAGTATTGCTAAAGCACATCTAGATGTGCTCTAAGTAATGCACATCTAGGTCCTATATATGCCATTGATGTTACGCGAAGATTCATGCAGATATTTTTCTTTGTCTTTTTTCTTTTCCTTTCTAGTTTAATTATTACTGGCTTTATCAATAAGAAGAGCTCAATGTATTGCTTGCCAACTGTCCTACTCCGTTCATACCGGTACCGGTGCATAATCCAAAAACTCGTTCCTTGTTTTTGTCCTGAATAAGGAAACCAGCAAAATAGCCAATAGGAGTCCTACACAACCCCGGGAATTTCGGGCGACTGGGTACAAATAATTACGGTTGATTATATCAACGGTTAGATAATACTCAACCCCGCTTCAATCCCCGCTTCAATTGGCATTTCCTCTTCTTTGCATACCCCGCATAAGTGTCCATTTCTGTTGTTCTATCTCATCGCAAATAGTTCGTACAGATCAACCGTATGCCCCTCATCGCACACACAACTATAATCTGAACCGTGTTTGATGTATCATACATCGCAAATGTTTTGCATCATTTCTGACGGTTTTCATACACCACTGTTTGCCATTATTGCATCGCACACAGTTTCTCGAAGGGCCTCTGATCTTGGTGCCGCGTTAGCAACATCCTGCAGTAGTGACTCTCCCCTCGAAAACTATTGCGATCCCCTATACTTGTGGGTTATCAAGACCTTTTTCTAGCACTGTTGCCAAGGAGCATAGCCATATTTTTTGAGTCACTTGGGATTACTATCAATTTATTACTATGAAGAATCTGATGGATCCTAAGACTAAGATATTTCCCTCGAGGATGAGGGGAGGTAAGGAACTGGCATCCAGTTCTGCTTTAGATTCACCTTTTGTTATGAATAAACTTGCAGCATCACCACATGCTATTAATTCTGATATGTTGCAAGTTATGGATGATGCTACTTCTACTATGAATGATGCTAGT
Organism: Triticum urartu; assembly: GCF_003073215.2. NCBI lineage: Eukaryota > Viridiplantae > Streptophyta > Magnoliopsida > Poales > Poaceae > Triticum > Triticum urartu. Next base: position 252,620,759 of record NC_053027.1, on the reverse strand, counting down.
ACCTTGCTTGTTAATGATGATATGCCACTTGGTGAATTTCTTGATGAACAAATTGCTAGAGTAATACAACATGATGTTGTTGAATCTAATGATGAGCTTGAAACTGAAACTCCAGAAACACCCGCTGGAACTAGCCTTCCAATATATGAATTACCTAAGGTACCGGAAGGTTATGATATTTTTTGGAACCTTGAACAGTGGGAGAGGCTCCCACTGTTGTATATATTACTCTCAACAAGTTACAATTACATCATTTACAACCCCTCCCACTTTGTGGGTTGGGGGTAGGCAGAGCATCCCCAGGAAAGCTACTTGACTATGACTAGAGTGTGTATGTATGGAAGAGGTAACTAAGCTAACTTTTACAAGTGGGGAAGTGAGAGGATGAGGGAGAATATGAAGTCTTTGTGCTTCGCCTTCACTCTATGTTGAAGCAAAGACAAGTCGTCCTTAAATCTAGTCATCCACGAGCGAAGAGTAGGCTGGATTCCTCTAAAATGTTTGTTATTCCTCTCCTTCCAGATGCTCCAAGAGGCCTGTAAGAATGTTGTCATAAACATGGGACGCCACCAGTTTGCTTTTGCATGCTCAATCATCTATAGGTGTGAGTTGAGATTATTGGACCATCGGATCCCGAGGGTCTGCCAGTAGAGCATGCTAAATTGACATGTGAAGATCATGTGCATTATGTTTTCTTCAATGGGTTGGTCACACAAGATGCAGTTGAAGTTGTTGCCAATATTGTAATGTCTTCTCTTGAGCATGTTTCTTGTGTTAGGTAGATCCATGAGCAATAGCCAGCCAAAGAATTTGATTTTCATCGTGACATTGGATTTCCAGAGCCAATGGTAGGTTGCATGTGCTACGGCTTCTCTGTAATAAAACTGGTAGTATCGTTTGGAAGAGAAATCCTTGGCTCCCCAGATGTAGGTCCAAATGTCCTTCTTTTTCTCATATTCTTGTTGTCCTACATGAATCATTAGTTGTTGCATGTTCCTGACTTCATCGAGTGCTTGCATGGACAAGGGAAGGTGAAACGCTTCTCGGAGTGACGTCATGTGCAAGAAATCCTTAAGTGACACATCCTCATTCAGTGTGTAGGAGAATGCACGAGGGTGCGAGTGCAATAGTAGGTCGTCAAGCCATAGATCTTTCCATAGAATCACCATTTCACCATTATTGATCTGTACCTTGGTGATGTCACGATATATGGGTGTATGTTTTAACACATCTCTCCACTAAAAGGAGCCACATGGTTCCATCGCATGAGGAATTTTGCCATTGTAGTACATCTCCCAAACCAATTCTACCCAAGTTATGTCATGTTTTGCCGGAAGGTTATGTTATGAGTGAAGAAACAACTAGAGAAATTTTTGCTTGCAATGATAGAGATGATCTAGAGAAATTACTACACAAGTATAAAGAAAAATCTCTGAATGCTAGAATGAAATGTGATCCTATGTTTGCTACATCGCCTATATTTATTGATGATAAGAATTATGAATTCTCTGTCGACCTAGAGTTAATTCATTTGGTTGAATCTTATCCTTTCCATGGTTATGAAACTGAAACTGTTGTGGCACATCTTACTAAGTTGAATGATATAGCCACCCTTTTTACTCATGATGAGAAAACTTGCTACTACTTTATTCTCAAATTATTTCCTTTCTCATTAAAGGGTGATGCTAAATCTTGGTACAATACTCTTGCTCCTGGCTGTGTGCGTAGTCCCCGGGATATGATTTACTACTTCTCTAAAAAAATATTTTTCTGCTCATAAGAAACAAGCTGCCTTCCAGGAAATATTTAACTTTGCTCAAATTAAAGAAGAGAGTGTCCCACAAGCTTGGGGAAGGCTTTGCCAGTTACTTAATGCTTTGCGTGATCATCCTCTTAAGAAAAATGAAATGCTTGATATCTTCTATAATGGACTAACCGATGCTTCTAGGGACTTCCTAGATAGTTGTGCTGGTTGTGTTTTCAGGGAATGAACTATTGGTCAAGTAGAAGAATTATTGAATAATATACTGAAAAACTATGATGATTGGCCTATTCCTGAACCAGCACCTAAACCCACTCTGAAGAAGAGGGGTATATTATATCTCAGTCCTTAAGATATGCAAGAGGCAAAGAAATCTATGAAGGAAAAAGGTATTAAAGCTGAGGATGTTAAAAATTTACCTCCTATTGAAGAAATACACGGGCTTAATACACCACCACTGCCTAAGGTGGTAGAGGTAAATTCTCTTATGAATTGTAATGATAATCACAATCCTCACAATATGCATCCTAGTCAATGCCTTTATAAGCTTGAATACTACATTAGGAAACAAGATCACTTCATTGCAAATGTTATGAAACAATTGAAATACCATTCTGTTATGATTGCTCGCTTGAGTGACTTGTTATTTAGAATATTAAATGATGTTAGAGGTGTTGGAAAACATTATTCTATGGTCCAAACTCAATTAGAACAAGTTGCTAAATCTCAAAGAGAATTGCTTGATGAAATGAATAATAATATGCATGACTTTGCTGTTAGAGTTGCAACTAGAGGAGCTAAAATGACTCAGGAACCACTTTATCCTGAGGGACACCCAAAAATAATTGAACAAGATTCACAAAGAGCTAACACTAGTGCACCTAGTTCTTCTACAAAGAAAAATAAAAAGAAGAATGATAGGACTTCACATGCTCCTAGTGAACCTGAAATAGAGAAACCTCCTGACAATGATAATGAAACTTCTATCTCTGATGCTGAAACTCAATTTGGTAATGAGCACTCACCTAATGATAATGAAAAATAAAATGATGAGGTTCATGAAGACTCTCAACCAACCAATGATAAAGAACCAGATAATGATGTTGAGATAGAACCACCTGTTGATCTTGATAACCCACAACCTAAAAATAAAAGATATAACAAAAGAGACTTTGTGGCTAGAAAACACAGTAAAGAAAGAGAACCGTGGGTTCAAAAACCAATGCCTTTTCCACCTAAGTCAACTAAAAAGAATGATGATGAAGAATTTGAACGCTTTGCTGAAATGCTGGGGCCAGTCTTTTTGCGTACTCGCTTGACTGATATCTTGAAAATGCCTCCTTATGCAAAGTATATGAAAGACATCATCACAAATAAGTGAAAAATACCGGAAGCTGAAATCTCCACTATGCTTGCTAATTACACTTTTAAAGATGGAGTACCAAAAAACCTTGGAGATCCTGAAATACCAACTACACCTTGCTCCATCAAAAAGAATTATGTGAAAACTGCTTTGTGTGATTTAGGAGCAGGTGTTAGTGTTATGCCTATCTCTTTATATAAAAGAGTTGATTTGAATAAACTCACACCTACTGAAATATCTTTGCAAATGGCTGACAAATCAACTTCCATACCTATTTGTATCTGTGAGGATGTGCCCGTTGCTACTGCTAACGTTACTATTTTGACTGACTTTTTTATACTTGAGATGCTCGAGGACGACAACATGTCAATTATCCTCGGTAGACCCTTCTTGAATACTGCAGGGGCTGTTATTGATTGCAATAAAAGCAAGGTCACCTTTGATATTAATGGCAATGAGCATACGGTGCGCTTTCCGAAGAAACAATTCCAAGTGAATGGTATTAATGTTATTAAAAAATCTCCGACAATCACTATTAAAAGTTTTCAAATACCTCTACCTACTGTCAAAAAGAAATATGAAATACTTATTGTTGGGGAAGTTCATATCCCCATTGAGGTAACCTAGTGATTTATGGAAGTTCTTCGCTTTCATGCTAATCGAAAGTGGTTGTTAATAAGACTTGATCACCTTATTAATGGATCATTTTGAATGGTATGAAGTTGATGCATTTAGTAAGCACTACTTTCTGTCCCTACTTTTTATTCCTATTTTTATTAGTTAAATAAAATGAAATGCCATGTTTTGTCTATTTTCTGAATTTCCCTTGCAATAAAAAAATGACCCAAAAATAAAAGTTCTCAGAACGCCCTGAAAATTTTACACGTTTTTTTTTCGAATATTTGAGAATTTTTGCTGCAATAAACGTCAAAGGGAGGTGCACCAGGTGGGCACAACCCACCTGGGCGCGCCAGCAACCCCAAGCGCGCCCTGGTGGGTTGTGGTCCCCCCGTGGCCCCCTCGCTTACCTCTTCATCCCACATCATCACTTACCTCCAGAAAAAAATTCATATTTCTCTCTCCGTGTTCTTGAGCTCAAAATCGCGGATTTCGATCTCTTTGCTCGAAGCTCCGTTTCCAAAACTATTTTGGGGGATTGTTGCTTGGTATGTGATTCCACCGTTTGTCCATTTAGTTTTTGTTGTAGAGGTTTATACTTTGAATAATTAGCTACTCTTGGTGCTCTTGTAGATGTGATTGCATGTTAAATTCTTAGTGTTCTAAGTAGTTTGAATGCTTGCTATGGCTTCTATATATCCCTACGAGTAGTTGCTATCAATTTTATAAAGTTTTGATGACAATTTTTTGTCACCCGATTTTTTTTATTTTCAGAAAATTGTATGCGGACATGAATATCTTTAGGAAGTTTGGCTCTAGGAAGAACTCCAAGGGTGTTATTGGGGAGTCTTTTGACAGTAATCTCCACCCTCGGAGGTTGGCGGAGGTACAGACGTGCGAACAGCCGCACACCCCATTCCTGGAAGAGGCTGGAATTCTTCAGGAGTTCAAGCAATATGTTGCAAACGCCGGCCTCACCGACTTCATCGCAGATGAGTGTGACCAGCACCAAACCCTCACAAATATCTTTGTTCAGAGTTTTACTTTCCTACCTAGAAATAATCCTCCTGAAGTGAGCTTTGATTTATATGCTGAAAACCATCAGATACCACTTACTGAATTTTGTGATATATGCTTGATCCCTTCTAATGGGAGCTTAGCCGAGCCTAGACCGGCTAGGTTTGAGGACTTTTATCGCACTTTGACAGTGGGAGATGAGAGAGGGGTGTCAGCCACTACGGCTGCTAGCACACACTTTCCTGCCATACATTATTTTGCTTTATTTGTTGCTAAGTGCTTGCTTGCTAGAAAGAAAGGGGGTGCGCTCAACGCACCAGACTTTGTTGTTTTATGCCGAGCACTAGAGGGCGACAACACTCATACCTTGGGAGCTATTGTGCGCATCAACTCCATCTTAATAAATCACAGGGTGAAATACATGCTGGGATTTTTGCTACTCATTTGGTGGCTCACTTTGAGGTCGAGATACACCCTCATGATTACCCTTTGACCAAGGTCTACCTAGACAGGGCAGCCATGGAACACCATCAGTTTCTTGCATGAGATTATCCTGACATTCCCATTCCTTATAACTTAGCTTTTAGCATTAAAACTCATGATATTATTCCACTACCTGCACCTGCTTTGTTTGATTCTGCTGCCAGGGGCAGATATAGGTTCATGCCTGCGGACATCATCGCCTACCAGAACGCTCAGGCTGCTGCGAAAGCAGCACAGTAGGAGCCCCAGCAGTGGGATGAGTGGATGCCCGCTCCTCAGCACCCCTACTACCCTCCCGGCTACTGATCGACTACCAAGTTAGGCCAAAAGCCTAAGCTTAGGGGAGTACATGTTTCCACCGAGTTTACATTCATGTTCACTTATTCCATTTGTCGGTGTCCACACTTTTTCATTGTATCATCCATGCTTAGATTTATTTTTCTTGCTTTCTTCTTGTGTGTTTGATAAACTTTAGAAAAAACCAAAAAATCAGTTGTAGCTAATTTACTTTCTATGCATGCTTAGCTGTAGTATTAAAAAGAAAACCCAAAAAGATTTCCTTGTTCTTCTTTTGCTTGTTGGGAGCTCTCCCGTGTAAATAGTTTTTTCTCATTTTTGCTTTTCCCATTTATTTGCTTGTTAAGAAAACCAAAAACTCCAAAAATATTTCAGTGTGTTTCTCTGAATTTCTTTTATTTTTATTCGAGTTGTACCGAGGAGAAGACCACGATCAAAATGTTGAGTGGCTCTCACATGAATAACTGTTGAACTAATAAAGTGCACATTTTACCTTGTCTTCTCCTGTTGAATAAAATGGTTTGCAAATTCCAGCTTAGTCCATGGCACTCTTGCACTATTATTATTTTCATATCATTCAGTCGTGCAAGTGAAAGGCAATAATGACGACATTCGATGAACTGGTCGTGGCAGAGAGAAACTGGTATGAACTCGACTTGTTTTTCTGTGTAAATATGTTTAACCTAGTGTCCATGATTCAGCACATTATGATTATACATGTTGGCAATGATAATTAGAGATTATAGTTTCTCACGCCATGCATAAGTAGCTAGGAGTTGATAATGATTTATCTTGGATATCAACATAGCGTTAAAATGATTGTGATGTAGTATGATGATATGGTATCCTCCTCTGAATGTTCAAGTGGCTTGCCTTGGTACATGTTCATGCATGTAGTTGAATCAAAACCAACATAGCCTCTATAATATTTATGTTCATGGTGTTCATATCCTACTCATGCTAGTGTCCAATGTTACTTATGCATAATGCATGGTTATGATCGTTGTTGCTCTCTAGCTGGCCGCTTCTCAATCTAAATTGCTAGCCTTCGCTTGTACTAAGTGGGGATTCTGCTTGTACATCAAAAACCTTGAACCCAAAGTTATTCCAGATGAGTCCACCATACCTACCTATATACGGTATTACCCTGCCGTCCAAAGTAAATTTGCATGTGCCACCTCTAAAAAACTTCTAAAAATTATTCGTTTTGTGTGCCTGGATCGTTCATGGAACGACAGGAGGTGGTCGGTTTCTTCCATGCTAAGCGGGTTATTCTCAGGTCGAGTGTTTATTCATTCTCCATCGCACGAGAAAAGGGCGGTAATAGGGTTGCCCAGCCCCAAACTGCAAAATACAAAAAGAGTTAATCGCTCGAATAATCAAACCAAAACTCCCAATGGAGTCAAAACCTTTACTTTTACCGATTGGGAACCGCCACTAGCCTGTTTAGCATGGGAGATATTGATAACTGATGGTCGTGAAGTAAATGAAAAAGGTGCATGTCTCAAAATATCGTTTATCTCTGTTTTAAAAATTGAGCTCTAGCACCTCTGTAAATCACTACCTCCCTCTACGAAGGGACTTTCTATTTACTTTTATGTTGTGTCACCACCTTCTAAAAAAAGCGCCAGAAACTGAGCAGAGCACAGTTGTCATGATTTATGCATTGTGTATAGCTAATGTTGGGTGCATCATGACTAGATCTTTTCTACCATGAATTACAATGTTTAGTCGCTGCTTGAAGTTTGGAGGTGCTCTGCATTCATGTTTTGCGGTCTCAGAAAGGGCTAGCGAGATACCACTATTGTCATATTATATCATGGTTGTTTTGACAACGTGTTGCTGTTTGCGATATTTTATTATTTCTCGCTAGCTGATTATGTCATTGATGTGTGTCATTATAATCTTTAAGAGTTATTGTCGACATGGTTAGTTATAATGTTGGCTGAAAACCTGGGTGCTGTTTAAGCTTATTTATGCAAACAAGAGCAAAAGAGTTCACAAAAGTTTTTCCTTTTCACTTTCAGTTTATCAACTAAATTGCTTGAGGACAAGCAAAGGTCTAAGCTTGGGGGAGCTGATACGTCTCCAACGTATCTACTTTTCCTAACGCTTTTCCTCTTGTTTTGGACTCTAATTTGCATGATTTGAATGAAACTAACCCCGGATTGATGTTGTTTTCAGTAGAACTACCATGGTGTTGTTTTTTGTGCAGAAATAAAAGTTCTCATAATGGTACGAAACTTTGTGAGGATTTTTTATATAATATATAAGAATTTCTGGAGCCAAGACCTGTCGGAGAGGGGCCCCTGGGTGGGCACAACCCACCAGGGCGCGCCCCCCTCTCCTGGCGCACCCAGGTCGGTTGTCCCCACCTGGTGGTCCCCCATACCCTAAAACCAATGCTATAAATACCTATTTTTGAAGAAAAAAATCAGGGAGAAAGAATTATTGCGATCCACGAGACGGAGCCGCCGCCAAGCCCTGTTCTTCCTCGGCAGGGCAGATCTGGAGTCCGTTTGGGACTCTGTAAAGGGGGATCTTCGTTCTTCGTCATCACCAACCCTTCTCCATCGCCAATTCCATGATGCTCCCCACCGGGAGTGAGTAGTTCCTTTGTAGGCACGCTGGTCGGTGAGGAGTTGGATGAGACTCATCATGTAATAGAGTTAGTTTTGTTAGGGCTTTATCCCTAGTATCCACTATGTTCTTAGATTGATGTTGCTATGACTTTGCCATGCTTAATGCTTGTCCCGTTGGGACCGGGTGCCATGATTTTAGATCTGAACCTTTTATGTTATCACCATTGTATCCATGTTCTAGATCTGATCTTGCAAGTTATAGGCACCTACTACGTGTTATGCTCCGGTAACCCCGGAGTGACAATAACCAGGACTTCTTCCGGTGATTACCGTAGTTTGAGGAGTTCATGTATTCACTATGTGTTAATGCTTTGTTACGGTTCACTATTAAAAGGAGGCCTTAATATCCCTTAGTTTCCAATATGGACCTCGCTGCCACAGGAGGGTAGGACAAAAGATGTCATGCATGTTCTTTTAATAAAGCACATATGACTATTTACGGAATACATGCCTACATTATATCGATGAACTGGAGCTATAACCGAATAGCCCTAGGTTATAACTGTCACATGATGAATATCATCCAACAAGTCACCGGTCCAATGCATATGAATTTTTTCATATTGTTTCTGCTAAGTTACTACTACACTTGCTACAAAACTACTACTATCACTGTTACTTTTACTATTGTTGTTGTCACTACTATCAAAACTATCAAACTACTTTAATGATCACTTTGCTGCAGATAATTAATCTCCAGGTGTGGTTGAATTGACAACTCAACTGCTAATACCTTCAAATATTCATTAGCTCCCCTTGTGTCGAATCTATAAATTTGGGTTGAATACTCTACCCTCGAAAATTGTTGCGATCCCCTATACTTGTGGGTTATCAAAAATTCAAGAGGAATAGCAAGCAAGTTGCTTCTTAAGGGAAGAAGCCCAAGTCTGGACCTAAGCCTGAGACTGCATGCTTCTGCTGCAAAGGGACTGGTCACTAGAAGCGGAACTGCCCCAAGTATTTGGCGGATAAGAAGGATGGCAAAGTGAAAGGTATATTTGATATAAAAGTTATCACTACAAAAAAAATTCACTTCCGTGATGATACGTGTTTGTCACAGTAGGTCACGTTTTCTGTCATGCATGTACATCCATGACAATTTTATGACAGAATTAAGATAGTCATACATGTGCTGTCGTAGAAGTGTTCCATGATATTACCAAAATTATCATCACGGAAGTGTCCACTTCCATGACGATAAATTGCGTGTCACAAAAGTGCTTTCATCAAGGGTGACTGTCACGTGGCATCCACCGTAACGGAATGCTGTTAAGCTATCGGGTCTGGTTTTGGATCCGATAACCTGTTAACAGCCCCGACCAATGGGGATTTTCCACGTGTGAAATCATCATTGGCTGGAGGAAACACTTGTCGGCTCACAGTTGGGACAGATGTCATCCACTCATTGGACCCAAGGCGCCTATGATACGTCGACACGTGGCATGGCCCAATAGAGGCCCATTCCGGTGAAAAGGCCGGTCCACGGAAAGCCTAATAATGGTCTGTTCGCATATAGCCCATTTACAGCCCGCTAACCCAGGGCCCATTACGACCTCTCTGAATTAGGCCCAGTACCATCATCTGGGCCGTCCAATATGATTCCAGCCCGTTTTAACTTCTAGCCCATGTATGGCCCATGACGTCTTTCAGCCCATATGAGGCCCTTTGTAACTCTTGGCCCATTACCGGCCCATGGTGAAACTGGCCCGTAATAAATAGTGTATCACTTCATACCCATTAACGGCCCATTATTCAATTGGGCTGTTTCCAGCCCAGGTTATCTTTCGGCCTTCTCGGGGCCCATTTATTCTTGGGCTCATTTCCAGCATTCGGTTAGTTACAACCCGTTACTATCATTTTCTGCTTGTGGGCCAAATTCAGCCCATGGTTACATTCGGCCCGTTTGTGGCATGTTAATACGTTGGGCCGTTTTCATGCAAAAAACCCGTTGGGTTGTTTTCATAGAGTTATCAAATACGGCCTATTAACGGCCTGTTATGGTCCACTAATAGTACGGCCCATGATTGGCGAAATGATGATACGCCCCGTAGAAGGCCCATGGATCCTACGGCCCGTAAAAGGCCCATGGACCATACGGCCCGTAGAAGGCCCATGGATCGTACGGCCCATAGAAGGCCCGTGGATCGTACGGCTCGTAGAGAAGACCAATGGATCCTACGGCCCGTAGAAGGCCCATGGATCATATAGCCCGCAGGAGGCCCATGGTTACAACAGTCTGTGTGTTGCCATGATTATTTTGGCCTAGTTTCCAAAAATAGGTTATTATGACCACGAGAAAAACACAGAAAAAGAACAACAGTGACTACAAGAAAACAACTAAACAAGACAATAAGGAAATAAATAAGCAAGCAATTAACGCTAGCCAATTACCGCTATTACACATATTACATTCACTAGGCATCAAAGTTCGCCACCAGTGCAAATATAGGGAACAAAGCAGCATATTACATACACTGGCCATCAAAATTGGCCACCATTGCAAATAAACACGGCAACAAAACAAGGGCATAACTAAAACAACTTCAGAAGATCTCAAGAAACATTATCCTGGGTATCCACCATGCTGGTAATAAGCTTAGAAAGCTTATTAGCTTTGTCTTGTTTGGCGCTAAAATCCTCCAACGCTTGCTGTTGCACCAGAAAGTATGCATCTAAATGCTCTAGGGACTTTCGCAGTCATTCCGCTTCTTGTCGCAGCATAGCTGACTGATGTCTTTCAGCTTGTAGTTGAGACTCAAGAAACCAAACTGATTCAGACAGTGAGTTTGAATAGCTTGAGCAAGTGGTAGTGGCCAGTAACTCGAACACTAAACCAAGACAGGACTTTGGGGTTGCCTCACTGTCTTCGAGATAGTCTTCCTTAGCTGTTTTATCAGCTTTGTTGGAGACCAACAAGGATGTGTCACTATCCTGAACCTTATCTGCATTACTTCCTTTACCATTGCTTAATAAGGGACTCTTCCCCAATATTTTGTCAGCATTCTAAAAGAAGAAACAAGAAGACACATAACAGGTTTAGCATGTACTAGTATATGAAACTCATTTCGGTGAACTAGTTCATTAGTAAGGTGGATAGGATTAAACTACCAAGTCTTCTATTGCCAAGTACTAGTACATAATAAAAGAATCAAACAAACATATATCTATGTCCTATGGTAACTGCATTGTCTTGCCAAATCAAAATAGAGACACGGTTCAAATCATATCAGTTCAAGACAAAGCAGCAGTGAAAGAATACAAAGCATGGGAAACTACACGGCACAACAAGATTTCAGATGGGTACCATGGGTCTACATGTACAACAACACTATTGGCTCTGTTGTGATGCTTGTAATGTGCATGATATGAGAAGTCAACTGTGTACACAATTGAAATTGAAATCAACAGAGCTATTGATAAGAGCAAACCTGTTAAAGAAACATGCGTGAACATACCTGCTGTGCCATTGGAGTTTTGATGGGATCCTTCAATTTTAAAATAAGTTTGTATGAGTAAATACAGTGATACAAGAGCAAAGCAGTATGCATGATAGCAATCATAGTTAAAAAAGCTGTGCCTAAGCGAGCACTTAAGCGCGCCTAGGCTCTAGGCATTGGCAAAATGCATTGCGCATAACTACGCTTAATTTGTGCATAACTACGTGTAAGCATGCGCTTTGGTCAGTAAAGCGCAAGGCGGTGGCAAAATGCACAATTAACGCCTAGCGCTTTTTTGAACTATGATAGCAATGGAATCTTAAATTAGAACAATTTTTCTTCAGGTTTAGGCACTTGTTCTACATGAACAGAGTACAGTAAGACGCAAGAATTTAGTACTTCAAAAATAGAAAATGAGCTCATAGAACTTACCACATTCTTGGTTCCGGACCAGGACAGAACAAGGCATTCCCAGTCATCATCCAATAAATGTGTCTCGGGAGAACATAAGTGTCGTGGAGTTGACACGTCAGATGTCCTAGAGCAAGGACTTAGTCGTAGGGCCATCGCACTAGGAAGCTTAAAGGGGTTAATCGGGACAAAGGACACGAGAGAGATTTTATACTAGTTCGGCCCCTTATGATGAAGGTAAAAGCCTATGTCTAGTTGGGTTTGGGATTGCTGAAGTTTCGATCTCCAAGGGGCTCAACTCGCCCGCTTGGTTATCGATTTTGGTTGTCTTCTGCCCTAAGCCGCCACCGGGTCGTCCCCTTATATACATGGGTTGACGCCTGGTGGACTACCGAGTCCCGGCTGGCTCATAATCGTGTCCGGCTCGGTGACTTCCTTTACATGCCTTTCTTTACAAGTCTTTCCGTACATACGGCGGTTTACAATATTGGGCTTTAAACCGGCCCCAGGCCCTTGGGCCTTCTATATGTTTAATAAACTATCATCTTGAATGTATATTGGGCTTCTTATGTAACCTGCCATTAGGGCTGACCCGGCCCCTCCTGGGCGGGTCATACTGGTAGTAATATCCCCAACATTAGGCCCCAGGTTGACTTTGAACTTTGTTCTTTGCCAATCTTCAATACTTAGATGAAATCCATCTTCTGTCTGAAAAGCTTTGTAACCCGCCGTGACTTCATCTTTTGAAAACACAAAAAACTTTCATGACATCATCTTCCAACGGACCTTTTATCTTTAATGCTTCCCGAGAATCGAGGCATCTATATCGCTGGATAACCATTATTTGGTTCTCCCTTGATTTTCGCACCCGTCTGTTCGCATCTGCCCTTATAAATAGGCACGCGGCCGGTTTTTCTCATTCTCCCCTCTTCTTCATCTTCTTGCTCTCGCAATCTCCGCTGCTGATCGAGCTCCGCTGCTGCGGCAATGCTCATCGTCATCCTCGAGCTTGGCCACTGCATCACCCTGAACTTGTCCAGATAAACGGCGACGACCCTCTACAGCGAATCCGCATCCGTAAGTCTTACCTTCTCAAACTTTTTAGATCTGCATTAGGGCTTGCGAGTTCATCGGTGTTCTTCACTGTTCTCCATAAACCTTTCTGGTAGTTCTTCCTCCGCAGCCTCTCTTGATCCAAAGAGGAGATATAACTCGCGCGGTAGTTGTTTTGCGTCCATTTTTGATAGTAGTAGATCCCTTTTTCCTGTATAGATGCTTCGTTATAGCTGACGAACCCATCTGTACTAGATTTTTAGGTCTAGAATATTTTTCTTTTCAGAACGGCCATTTGATCCAAAATAATAATGAAAGCTTGGTAAATTTTGTTTATGCCAACACTTAGCTGAATCTGCTTTCTGAGAAAATCTGTAGTCATGGCGGCTTACCGCTCCGGCTTTCTTTTCCTTATATGTCATTAGCCCTTAGTTAATTCGGTATTACTTGTTTTACATCTTCAACCTTTAACTGTTAACCTGACCGTAAACTGAACCAACATTTTGTTATTTCTTTTTCATTTCCTTGCACATCATGCCGTCAAAGAAACCCACCATTTGTAATTGGGTCCCCTCAACCATAACTGAGGATCGTTTAAAAGAGTTCTTCCTCATTGGGTTTCTACCCTCAAAAAGCATCATGTCTTATCGTGCTCCTGACCTGGAAGAAGAACGACCCAATCCAAAAGACGACGAAGTGATCGTCTTTACTGACCACATGAACCATGGCTTCTCACCGCCCGGTTCAAAGTTTTTCAGAGAGGTTCTTCAGTTTTTCAAACTCCATCCTCGGGACATTGGGCCCAATTCCATATCCAATATTTGTAACTTCCAAGTGCTCTGTGAGGTATATCTTCAGCAAGAGCCGAATGTGGAACTATTTAGAGAATACTTCTATCTAAACCGGCAGAACGAGTGCACCAACGGCCTTAGCTTAGAGCTTGGAGGCATCTCAATTCAGCGCCGACAGGTGGCTGTCTTCCCCCTCATAGTTTTACCAAGTCACCCAAAGGACTGGAACCAAACTTGGTTTTACTGTCAGGACATCTCACCAGCCAACGAGAAGCCACTGCCAGGTTACCACCCCGATCGTCTTGACTCCAAGTTCGCACTGCCAGATAAACTTACCGTTGCTGAACGCAAGAAGCTGCTTCCATCTATCAGAAGAATCAACGCTTTGATGGGGAACGGTTTAACCAGAGTTGATCTGACCCGCTGTTGGATCTCATGGAGGGTTACTCCATTAATCCATCGTTCAAAATTGATGTATGAATATGGTGGAGGCCCGGACGACTCTCTCCGTCATACCCTGGTTCAACTAACCGAGGAAGACATTGTCTCAATGTCAAACCTTTTGGTGAATGGGAAGTATGAAGATTGCAGTATTGTTGGGTTAAATCCCTTCTGTAAAATTAACCCGGTACCAGAAGTAAGGATATTCTGATCTTTTTTCCCTTGTATTTTGTCCAGCCGTATTGTTTATCACTGATCCTTCACCTTGTCTTTGTAGGCCAATTCTGACTTTTGGAAAGTAAAATATGATCACGAAGCTGCCAAGAAGGCGAAACTCGCCGCCATGAATGCCAAGAAAACGACACGGAGATCGAAGAAGAAAAAGAAAACCACTGTTGAAGATTTAATGAAACTTGGTGACACGTCTGACTTGGAGGTAGCCCTTGATTCCCTTGGCCAATTTTTAAATAATCTTATTGACACTGATCCTTACCAGGATGACACTGGGGCCAGTCAGGCCGGGGAAGCAGAGGTAACTATCATTTCCTCCGACAGAGCCCTTACCAAGACACAAAGTTCGATGAGTGATCCGTAAAGTAAGGTTTTCTAACCCCTTAGCTCACTTGGATCCCAACTTTCATTTGAAAAAGCAGCAACATGAAAGCCACCGTGAAGTTGGGATTGAAGATGAACCGGCTGTCGTCCTTCAACAGACCCCTCAGAAACGCCCGAACGAGGTTTACTTATTGCTGTCTTTAACTCGTTTTAATGAATCCTGCTCCTTGTATTTCTTTTAACTCTTTTCTTTTATCCTTTCAGGAGGTGTCTCGTTCCTCAGGCGACTCATCACAAACACAATTCCCGGCTTTCAAGACTACTCCTGGGTAATCAGAAATCCTCCTTTCTTCTGGTTTGCTCAATTGTATCTTTATGCTGTCAATCCTGCAATATTTTTCCTTAGCGGCCAGGCTAAATCCAAGAAGGCGAAGGCAGCAAAACCCGTGAAAGACTCGCCAGTGCTAGCATCTGACCCGGCTAGGCCGCCTTCTCCATTAATTGACGCTCCAGAAGACCCGCCTATTGTCAATGAAGCAAATCCTCCGGAGCCGTCTTTTGACGAAGCCACTATGAATCCTTCTACAGCTGGACTGTCAAGCTCAATCGACCCGCCGTCTCCACTTGCTTAAGATGTTCAAATTACTGGGAGCCGCTTCGTTGAGCCGGGGAACCCAACTGTGCTGGCTCAGTGCATAGCAAAGCAAGAGGCATTAGAGAGGCAGAAGGTCCGCTTTGACGTTGCCAACTATGATCATCTCAATGGCAGTGATATTTTATACGGCTATCTCAGTCATGTACACTCCAGCCGTGAGTCTGAGATCGAGATGGTCAAGCAGCTTCAGTTGAAGTATGAGATACGTTGTTTCCGGTTTACGAGTATTCCTTCAGCCCCCAAGTCTACAGATTATGAGTGAAACGGAATAACATGTAGACCTAAAATATAGGCCGAGACATTTACCTCGGAATCTTTGCCTGATATTGATAGAACAAAACTTCACCTATAGTCCCCAAGGACTAGTTCATTTTGATCATTAATGAATCGGCACTTTAGAATTTAAAACCGTCTTCAAAGTACTTAACAGTTCGGCTTAACTTTGATAAACTCGCTGAATTGCATACATTAGCCCCCAAGTGCCAAGTGTTGTTACTTTGTAAGGGACTTGGGACTTTAAATATGTTTGTAGAGTCGTAAAAATTTGATTTGGCATACATTAGCCCCCAAGTGTCAAGTGGTTTATTCGTAAAGTACTTGAGTATTGAATCTTGAATTTGGATATTTGAATTTGAAACCAAGTCTTGACTCATCTGAACGTTTCACAGAATGCTTTGTCTGAATTGAACTTTCAATTGATTGACGCAAAGACCCGGCTAGCGAGTCAGGAGTCAGAAATCAAATCTTCCACCTCCAAACTGCAATGGAAAATTTGAAGACCAGCTTTGCTGCCAAGGAGAAGACTTGGGAAAATGAGAAAACACTTCTAACCCAACGAGCTAAGACAGCCGAAACAGCTCTGAAAGAAATTTCAATAGAGCTGAACGGGTTAAAGGGCCGGGCATCTCAGATGGTAGCTCCTATCTTTGGTAAGCTGCCTGATTTGACCTTTTGTATATTTTTTTGCCAAACCGGAGTATAATCCGCCAACTGACTCTGTAAAAAAAATTATGTAGGTCCGTGAAGTAAGAATCTGAGCCAAGACCCGTTGATTAAGCTGAAGGCAGTATACACTTTGGTTGAACAATTGTATATCGGCGCACAACGGGCTCTGGCTGCCATCTCTCCTGCTAATCAAGAACCCAATCGGCTCAGCGACGTCCTGAAGAAGCTGTCCATCCTTCCTGCCAGGTTCCAAGAAGTAAAACGCTCCTGCGCGCTAGCCGGAGCTTTGACTGCCCTAAGCCGCTCCAAGGCTTGGGTGCCAGAACTAGACCCGGTGGACGTAGCAAGAGGCTATCCTATCGTGAAGGAGGACGGGTCTCCTTTTGATCAGGATGACTTCATAGTCTGCGTCCGTGGAGTCCGGCCTCAAGCAACTAGTCTTGGAGATGACACCAATGTGGACAAGTACCAGCCGGGTTTTGATAGTGAGAATAAGAAGATGGCCCCTCCCTCATATAAAGTAACAGACTTGATCCCACCAGTGAGAGAAGATACATTTGCCCCGGAGGTTGACTCGGTCGGCCTGATTGATGACGAAGCCGAATTTGTCGCCGTGAACGGCTTTGATTGGTCAAAACCCAACTTCCAACAGATTCAAGATGGTGAACCGGCGAGGGAGGGACAATGATCATCTTTATGGGCTTATAAAGCCTTGTAATAACTTAGTTGTTAAAACACCGGATGTTTTCTTATGCCATCACGCATAAAATACTTCTATGTGAATCTGTGTCTCCAGATGCCAATGTTTAATGCTTGCTTATGCATCGTTTAATGCTTGTCTCTGCACTGTTTGAACTCTGTTCCTGTAAATACAAAGAAAAGACTGGCATGGCGGTTTAGAACCAAACGAGTTTAAACACCTAATTTAGAGCCAATATATTTACCACGATAAGAGCAGAGACAAATATAAATAAAGGATAAGGGCTAATACGAACTTTTTAGTTAACGCAGCAGTTAAGTGTGTATAAGTAATGACCATACCTTGTCCCTTTTGATCCTTAGATCGCCGGTTTAAATAATCCGGGTGATTGAATTTGATAACTCAATATTTATGAAAAGTTAATGCTTCTTGAATACTCAATTATCATTATACCTTAGTAGCTCATACCTTTTGATCCTTGAACCACCGGCATGAATGACCCGGGCGGCTGTGTTGTCCAATAATTGAGCCTGTGAAGAAGACCAGGCTAATTTTTTTGTAATATTGAAACAACAACAAACTAAAAGGCAAATGACAGATAACAAGCATAATTTTAATCTTGTATTCAAAAGGTTTGGGGTTTCTGATTCGAACACGTCCAGTAAACCGGACCAAAGGGGTTAAGCTAAGGTTAGAATATGACCATATAGCCCCCAGTGGCTTTGGCGTTGCGCTGATCAAGAGGGTACCGACAGCTATGTTCTATTCGGTTCGAATACGACCTATGTTTGAACAGGAAGCCCCCAAATGACCTTGAGAGGTTTTTAACGACCCTGATTCGAATACGATCCAAGTCGGACTCAAAGGGGTTAAGCTATGATTCGGATACGATCAAGAAGCCCCTAGTGAGTTTTGGCCTTGAGCCGATCAAGAGGGTTACGACAGCTATGTTCTCTTTGGTTCGAATACCACCTATGTTTGAACAGGAAGCCCCCAAGTGACCATGAGATTTGCAGCTAGATCCGGATACGATCATAAGCTGGACCAAAAAGGTTAAACTTGATTCAAATATGATCTACTCCTTAATAGTCATTTGTAAATAAGAAATACTAAAGATGCATAGTCTTTGAAAAGAAAAGAGACAGATGGTCTTACTTTATTGCTTATCATAGTATATACGACGTGAACGTATGTACATGATGAGATCCGGTGGCTCAGGTGTAATATGGCCGAAGTTGAGCAATGTTCCACGGCCGGCGGGTCTCCTCTTCCGACTTACGTGAGTCTGCATGCTCTCGAACGTCAATGAGGTAATATGACCCGTTGTTTAAATTTTTACTGACCACAAAGGGTCCTTCCCAAGGTGGGGATAAGTTGTGTGCATCTGAGAGATCCTGGATGAGCCGAAGTACCAAGTCGCCTTCCTGAAAAGTCGTGGACTTAACCCGGCGGCTCTGATAACGACGCAGGTCCTGTTGATAAATTGCTGACCGGGCTGCTGCTAAGTCTCTTTCTTCATCCAACAAGTCAAGTGCATCCTGTCTGGCTTTTTCATTATTAGCTTCAACATAAGCCGCCAGACGGGGCGAGTCATGATGGATGTCACTAGGCAATACTGCTTCTGCTCCATAAACCATGAAGAAAGGTGTATAACCCGTAGACCTATTGGGCGTAGTGTTGATACTCCATAACACCGAGGTTAATTCCTCTACCCAACAACCCGGCGTTCGCTGTAAAGGAACCATAAGCCGGGGTTTGAGCCCTTTCAAAATTTCCTGATAGGCTCCGTCAGCTTGACCATTGGATTGAGGTTGAGCTATGGAAGAAACATCAAGCCGGATGTGTTCTCGTTGACAAAATTCTTCCATAGCTCCTTGGGACAGATTAGTGCCATTGTCTGTGATAATACTGTGTGGAAAACCGAAACGGAAGATCACTTTTTTCATGAACTGAACCAACGTGGCTGCATCACATTTACTCACAGGCTCCACCTCAACCCACTTGGTGAATTTATCAACTGCCACCAGGAGATGTGTCTTTTTATCCTTAGACCTTTTGAAAGGTCCCACCATGTCAAGCACCCAGACCGCAAATGGCCAAGTGATTGGAATCATCCGGAGCTCTTGAGCCGGCACATGCACTCGTCGTGCAAATTTCTGACATCCATCACATCTACTGACCAGATCTTCTGCATCAGCATGAGCCATCAACCAGTAAAAGCCGTGACGAAACGCCTTGGCCACTAAAGATTTTTGACCTGGCGTGATGACCACAATCGCCTTCATGGATCTCACGAAGGATTTCTTGACTTTCTTCGGGGGAAACACCTCGCTGAAACGCTCCGGAAACACTGCCACTACAGGAATCAGCTACTTTGCCGTCTGCCACGGCGGACGGCAAAGGCCTGAACGGCGGACGACAAAGGCCTTTGCCGTCAGCCACGGACGGCAAAAGGCTCTGGCAAAGTAGGCTTCGGTAAACAGCTACTTTGCCGTCTGCTACTGACGGCAAAGTCTTTGCCGTCTGCGGCGGACGGCAAAGAGAGCGCGGTGGACGGCAAAGAGAGCGGATGGCAATAATTGCGCTGTCAGTCCGTTAAGTGGCTAACGGAAGGCCTTTGCCGTCCGCCGTTGACGGCAAAATTTCTAGGGTCTTTGCCGTCCGCCGTGTGATGTCATCTACACGTCACTACATGGCAGGTTCTTTGCCGTCCGCCCCTGACGGCAAAGTCTTTGCCGTCTGCCACTGTAGGCAAACTGACCAAATGGGTGAGCTCCCAGGAAGCACAGCTGGTTGCCACGTGGCTTCTTTGCCGTCCGCGGCAGACGGCAAAGAGCCCGTTGCCGTCAGTGGCAGACGGCAAAGAGCCTGCATTGCCTCTGTTTTTTCATATACCCAACCATTTTCACAGCAAATAGATGATACATATATATTTTTCACATGGCAAGTTCACAGCAAACATATGAGATATCCAACACATATAATTTCATCATACATGCATAGTTCCATCAACCATACATAGCAAGTTCGACATACATGCATCCAACCATACATATTACAATAGTGTCATCCTACCATACATGCATAGTTCATAGATACAAAGGAAACATAGTTCATCCAAACAAGCACTCCATCTATGCAAGCTTCCGTGAAGTGAATGAATTCTGCAAAATGGGAAATAAGAAAGTTAGAAGAAGAAGATTAGAAGAAGAAGAAGATTAGAAGAAGAAGAAGAAGAAAATGAAGAATATATGACATTTATGAGCTAATTTAGGTGAAATTGATCATTTGTGAGCTAACTTAGGTGAAATGGATCGTTCATGAGCTAACCTAAGTGCAATGGGTCGCTTATGAGCAAACTTAGGTAAAATGCATCATTTTAGAGGTAACCTAGGTAAGATGGATCATTTTGGAGCTAACCTAGGTAAAATGGGTCATTTTAGAGCTAACTTGGGTAGAATGGATCATTTATGAGCTAAGTAAGGTTAAATGGGTCATTTTAGAGCTAACGTAGGTAAAATGGATCATTTATGAGCTAAGTAAGGTAAAATGGATCATTTTAGAACTAACTTAGGTAAAATGGATCGTTTATGAGCTAACTAAGCTAATTATGCCATTTTTGACATAAGTAAGCTAAGTACATGTCATTATTGAGCAAACCTAGTTAACTAAGCATATTAGAGCTAACTTTGGTCATTTTGGAGGAATCAAAGCTAAGTACAGATCGTTTTAGAGCTAACTTAGGTAAAATGGATGGTTTTGGAGGTCAGTAAGCTTATTAAGTCATTTTGGAGGTGAAGAAGCTAAGTCTAGGTCATTATGGTAAGCATTGGAGGAAATAAAGCTAAGTCTAGGTCTTTATGCATGTGTTAAGCAAAACACTAGATAAACTTACCAAGATGTAGGAGGTGTAGGAGCGGGGTGGCTCGTGTCGGTAGCTGGAGAAGGATCGTGCGATGCTTGTCTGGAGTTACGCTGCACCAAAGATCATTTCCAATGTCTTGTTAGCATGATGACACTCAAATGTTAAGACTAGCAAGTAATTTCCATTCAATAAAACTCATCGTGGTCCCAGGAGCAATCACTGGCATCGGCGGAGCGGTCTGACCTGTCTTCTCGCACACAGACTGCACATTTGGTTTTGACGACTCAGTCATACTAGTTAGTAATGAGACAAACACTACATGAATGTTTTGGCTAATCTGCAGAAGAAACTTACCACAAGGAGCTTGTACATGGCCCTTGCCTGCATGTCATTCCATGCCCCCTCCTCCTCCATCATCTTTGTCGTCCTCTCCTCCAACTCCCGCTGCCTCTCCGCCGCCTCCGCCAGAAGTTTCTCTGTTCTATCTCTCTCACTCTGTATAGCAGCCTGCAACACCACTCACATGACCATTTGTAATCATTGATGGAAGCGCACAGAATGTAATGGAGAAAGATAACTGAGTACGTATCACTAACCTTGATGGCGAGTTGCACTGGCCGTTCACGAGGCCTTATCTCAGGAGCGGAGCTCGACTGGCGCGCCTTGATCTCTGGGAGAGTGCTAGGACAACGGATAAGTCCATCTCCAATGGCTATGGAGCCATGGGACCTCCCGCCACCAGATATCATCAACAGCTCTGGATCAATGGGACCCTGGCTCGGGTTAAAGTCCTCCCCTTTCCTCGCCTTCCCCTCATCTCTATATCTCACGAGCTTGTTGTGGGAGGAGATGTTGGTGAAGTTGTTTGCATCATCGAGGTCAGACTGAGAGAAAGCCTTGACTTTCTTGAAAGAGGCAGTGTGGGCCATGGCATACAGGTCGTACACCTCTGGCACCTTATCCGCCTTATTGTAGCGTGCCTGAAAGAAAGAAACAATGAAAATTAGTAATTAAAGGGCTCAAGCTAGCATGATGAATGAATTGCATGAATCATGAAGCAAACCACATACCCAGTTGCGCCCGAACTGATATAAGTTGGAGCTGCCTTGATGGTGTGGCACACCTTCCATTTGGGCACGTTTGTCCTTGGCCTCGTTGTGGAGGGCTAGCCATTGTGGAGAGCACCACTCATCGACCAACACCTCCCAACAATCCATCCGATCCGCACACCATCTCGGAGGCGCCTAAGTTAGAAAATAGAAACTTGAGCGCTATGGCTAAGAATTACTAAATGAAGGAACTTAAGTAGAGAAGGCCTTAAGAATTACCTTCATGTACTACTCCTTACTCAGGAACTTATCGCAGCACGCCGGCTTGGTCTTCTTGATACCACGCAAGGCGTAGTAGTCTCGAACAGCCTGCACCCGAGCCTCGTGCCGTAAGTTCTGGAGTAGGCGCTTGCAGACGTTCTCGATAACATGTGCCGCGTCCTCCTCGTATCCCTCCTCACACCTGTAGAATGTCTGCAATCAAATGAGACAATATTGATTAGTACAATTAATAACTAGCTAGTTGAAGATTTTTAAATGTGTAAAGGAGAAATTACCCAAAACTTTCTGATCACCATGTCTGCCCTCGTGTCGCACACGACACCGTCGATAATCTCATCCGGCGGGGCCGGGGCAGCCACGTAGTGCTCCCAGCTCAATCCAAGCTCTGGAAGCCGACCCTCACCAGGCAACGTGACAAACCCCGGGAAGTTTTGCCGGCAAAGAACTCCAAGGACGGAGTTGGGCCGGCGGACACTATGATGGTGGTCCCAACCCCTACAGCATGACAAGGCCAACGCATTAGTTATTTGAAAAAACATGAATGCACAAGGTACAAAAATATTAAATGCACTTACGTACCTCTCCCCATCAGGGAAAATCAACCACCTCTGCTCGCGGGTCACCGGCACGGACGGGAGCGGTGTAGCACCACGCTGGTAGACGGTGCCCCCCTCCTCCTCAAGATCAGTCGGCTCCCCACCATCATCAGCATGGCCACTCGGCTCCTCGGGCTGATCCGGCCAGGTACCCCATCCGGACGTGTGCTCCTCCGGGGTCACGTGGGCCGAACTCTCGTGGGCCGAAGGCCAGTCGACCCGAGGCTCGTGGGCCCAAGACCCGTGGACCGGAGGCTCGTGGACCGGAGTCCGTGTAGCCTCCTCCTCGGACGAGTCCACCCTAGCAGTCACGTGCTCGGGTGAAACAACCGGGGGTGGCGGCGAGGAAGGCGCCGTAGCCCTACCTCCTTTCCCACGACCACGTGCCCCACCTCCTCTCTTCCTACCTCGAGCTCGTCCCCTGCTGGGCACCGCGGTCGACCAAGAAGGGCCCGGCGGTGTGGCCATACTGTCCAGCAACGCTCGGCGGAGAGGTGCGTCTGGAATGGAAGACCTCAGACCACGCTCCCGACCAGCGCCCACCATCTTTCAACACCTGCCATGACAAACAGTAAATGAAATTAGTACAACATAAAAAAAGACCGACATGAATAATAATATGTGTATCACTTAAATGTATCATCATCAAGTACAACATAAATAATGTAATACCTGACACTACTAATAATCTCGATCAGTATCATCAATAAATGCATAATCATCATCATCACTATAATCAATGACGGGCTCATAGGGTTCATTGGCATCAACATGTGCAAGGCCACCTTGACGTAATCGTTCAAGCATTGACAGGTCATCCGCAGCAGTAACCTCTTCTTGTTCCGGCTCTTCTTGTTCCTCCTCTGGGGTGATGTCGGATTCATTGTCGCTGTCTACTTCAATGTTTTGGGTTGAAGTATAGCGGTTCTTGAAACGCTTTTTGGAAAGACATGTCTCTTGGAAGAATTCTCCTTCATATGTGTCTGGGTTAATGTGAGGTTCATAATCCTCTTCCTTTGGGGGAGAAAGTCTAGCACGTGGCAGCACTTCATAAACGACATCCCAACCTTTCAGATTTGGATTAGTTTGGCAGGCCCACGGTAGATAGAATACTTGGGTCGCCTGTTGAGCCATAATATAGACATCAGGAACATCTAAATGAGTGCTTTGGTTGATTTCAACTAGCCCTACATGTTCATGAGTCCTTCTAGTCTCCTTCGGCTGAAACCAATAACATTTGAAGGCTACGACATTCGGTGGATTTTCACCATAGAACAGAAGTTCATAAATTGCTTCAACTCTCCCATAATACTCGGTACCTCCTTCGCCGATAGCAGATACACAACAATTTGTTGACTTTCGGTCGGCCATAGATAGCTCTTTGCCATAGGTACGAAAGTGATACCCGTTGATGTCGTACTTGTCAAATGAACGGACCTTATAGTCAAAACCATTAGCGACTTGTCTCAATTCGGCGTCCATAGACTCTGAATTAGCCTACAAGTTTAATATGAAAGGATTGTTGCATTATGCACAAATTAGCGAATGATATGAAATTGTCTAATAGAAATTACCGTTTGTTTGAACCAAGAGATGAAACCGGGATAGCCACCTCCTTGCTTTGCGAGAAGCTCATACGCTTCGACGAAATCCTTTTGGATCTCCGCTCCATACGAGAATATGGTGACGTATAGACTGTATGACATATCCAGGAATAAGAGTAGTTCAAAGGAAATAGAAGTTGCGAAACAATGTACCGAGAACTTACTCGATGTACGGCCGCACTTCTATCAGGTTGTTGAAGATATACAACGAAATGGTCCGCCATTCTTCGTTATCCAAAGATACTAGATGTGAAACACTAGCTGGTGCGAGATTCCCTTTGAATAGGCTGAGGTTGGATCCACCCTTTTTAGGCTCGTCAGCATTGTACCGAGGCTTCGGATTATGCAAATGACGATTTTTGGCTTCGTAGTGCGCTGTTACGAAGTTTGCCGCCTCCTCTGTGATGAATGCCTCAGCCATCGATGCTTCAATTCTACGTATATTTTTACATTTTTCTCGAAGAGTCTTCTGCATCCTCTCAGTTGGGTAGCACCAACGATTTTGCACGGGCCCCCCCAATCTTGCCTCGGTCGGGAGATGCAAAATCAAATGCTGCATTGGATTAAAGAAGCCCGGTGGAAAGATCTTCTCTAACTTGCAGATCAACTCTGGCGCCAACTCTTCCATTTCTTCTAGCACGCCAGGCGATAGTTCTTTCGCACAAAGAACACGGAAGAAATAGCTGAGTTCTGCCAGTACTAGCCATTCATCCTCAGGGATGAAGCCACGCAACATCACCGGCATTACCCGCTCAATCCATATGTGCCAATCATGACTCTTGAGACCAAATATCTTCAGTTTATCAAGATTCGCTCCCCTCTTTAGATTCGCTGCATACCCATCGGGGAACATCAACTGCTGTTGCACCCAGAAGAGAATTTTCCTCATAGCTGGCCTTCCAAGATTGAACCATGCCTTTGGCTTTGTCCAGTTCTGCTTTCCTTTCGGTTCTTTCATGTTTTGTAATGGCCTATCACATAGAGCCTCCAGATCGACTCTAGCCTTAGTATTATCCTTTGACTTCCCATCTATGCCGAACAATGTACCAAAAAGTGCCTCGGCGATATTCTTCTCAGTGTGCATCACGTCGATGTTGTGTGGGCAAAGGAGGTCTTTGAAGTAAGGCAGATCCCATAAGCATGTTTTGTGAGTCCACGCATGCTTAGTATTATACCCCTTGAAGTACCCTGGACGTTGTGGATCTGGCTCGAGAGCGTTTAACTGATCCAGGGTCTGTTGGCCTGTCAATGCAGGTGGTGCAGAGTTTTTGACAACTCTACCCCTGATGAAGTTCTTCTTGTCTTTCCTGAACTTATGGCGAGGATCGAGGAACTGTCTATGCATGTCGAAGCAAGAAAACTTGCGACCGGCCTGAAGCCAACGAAACTCAAGAGCTCCCTTGCATGTGGGGCACGGGAACCTTCCATGCACACACCAGCCAACGAATAGCACATACGCCGGCAAGTCATGCGTCGAGTACATGTACCAGACACGCATTACGAAGTTCCGTTTGCTAAAGGCGTCGTATGTCTTGAACCCATTATCCCAGGCTTCTTGCAATTCGTCCTTAAGCGGCTGCATGTACACATTCATATTTTTGCCTGGATAGTTGGGTCCTGGAATTATCAACGTCAGGAAAATGTTCTTTCTTTGCATAATCTGTCCGGGGGGAGATTGAGTGGAAAGACAAATACGGGCCAACAACTGTATTGGGCTGCCGTCATACCAAACACACTGAACCCATCCGTGCTGATGCCGACTCGAGGATGCCTCGGATCTGCCGCTTTGTCAGCATGTAATTCATCAAACTTTTTCCACGCAACACACACTGATGTGTGTACCATCATCAGATTCCCATCTGCATCTAGTTCGGTTCTTTTGCCTGTTTTGTGCCATGTCATCTGTCTGGCCGTCTCTTCGACCATGAAAAGACGTTGAAGTCTTGGTACGATTGGCATATACCGAAGAACAGTAACGGGGATTTTGGTCTGTGTCTTCTCACTCATACCGTTGTCTACCACAATATACCTGGAAGACTTGCAAATGGGACAATAGTTCAAGTCCGCATAGTCAAGCCTAAATAAGGCACATCCTTTCTCACAGGCATGTATCTTCTCATAGGGCATCTTCAGTGCATGGAGGATTTTGTCTGACTGGTACAGGTTTGCAGGCATTACATGGCCTTTGGATAGAAAGCGTCCAAATACTGTCATAATTGCGTCATAGCATTCTCTGCCCAAGTTGAACTAAGCCTTCAGAGCCATTACTTGTGAGATGGCATCCAACTGACAAAGCTCAGTGTGCTCGTGGAGCGGACGTTTCGAAGACTCCAACATTTCATTGAAGGCCTTTGCAGATTCCTCCATCTCCTCGTCCGAATCCCGAGCATCATCATAGCCTTGCACCATGTTTTCCATCCCGGTACCATGCTCGTCGGTGCGACGACGATCCACCTCAGCTCGGTCATGTTGGGCAGACTCACCGTGAAATGTCCACACCGTATAATCGGGCGTAAAACCACTCTTCTGCAGGTGTTTGCCCATTTCAGCCTCTGTCTTCTTTTCCCAATTACCGCACCGGAAACAGGGGCACCAGGTTTTCTTTTGGCCATTTGCAAATGCGGCTTGCATAAACCCCTTAGTTTTTGTGAACCATTCAGCGCTCCATTTGTTCTGACCAGTGTGACCGGTATACATCCAAGCACGGTCACTCATCTTGACTTTCAGAGCTACTGGACACACAACAATTATATATGTAATTCACCATGTATATATTCATCAGTTGATCTACTTTGTCAATTTTATTACGTCCATGCAACCTACACTCTAATAGGTAATGATAGGTCCTAATCCCACCCGTGTATGTGTAGATTGGGTTTATTTTCCCATGCTATGCTCCGGATCCGACGCAAAATTTCGGCAGCACCTCCCCGCTGTTCTCCTGATACACGTCTCTGCAATAAACAGAGAGGATGTGTACCCGGAGAACAACAGGGGAGGCACTGACGAAATATATGCGTCGGATCCGGAGCAAAGCATATGGGAAAACGAACCCAATCTACACATACTCGGGCTGTCCATGGATAGCGTTGGACAATTCGAAAGAATCAAGGTTATATATATGCAAATGCATGCATATTTATAACTATGATGCTTTCGAACGGGAGACACATATTGGTTACGCATACTGATGATTCAAGACACATACATAGCTAGCTATCAAGTTTCATCGGAATAGATCAAATAATTAATGGGGGAGGAGGACTTGTCATTTGTGCTCACCCACGAACGAAGGGGCAGAGCTCGTCAAACGCACGGCGAGGTCGTCGAACACCAAACCTCGCAGCGATGAAACAACGGCACATTTAAAACTAAACGATCAACACAATTATATATGATGTTTTTCATAACAAAATCGAAAAATATATGACCTAACTAATAATTCACAAATATATGACCCCGTCGGCCTCTGGAAGGCCAAAGAACACCTTTTCGGGAGGTGTCGGGGGTCGGAGTGTCCTGTCGGTGTCGGGGTGCCGTGTCGGGGTCGGGGTGCTGTTTTGGGGTCGGGGTGTGGTGTCGGGGTCAGGGGGTCAGGGGGTCGGTTGTCGGGGTGTGGTGTCGGGGGTCGGGGTCGGGGTGTCGGGGGTCGGGGGTCGGGGTTGGGGTGTCGGGGTGGCGCGTCGGGGTCTTCTTCTTCTTATTCTTTCTTCTTCTTTCTTCTTCTTCTTTTCTTTCTTCTTCTCCCTCCTCCTCTTCCTCCTCCTCCTCCTCTTCTTTCTTCTTCTTCTTCTTCTTCTTTCTTCTTCTCCTTTTTCCTCTTCTATATTGTTCTGTTTTTCAACTTTCTTCTTATTCTTCTTCCTTTTTTCCTTTTTCCTCTTCTTCTACCTCTTCTTCTTTTTTTCAACTTTCTTTTTGTAATAGTAATCTAAACCTAAATCTAGCACTAACCTAAACCACTAACCTAAATCTAGCACTAACCTAAACCTATCAATAACCTAATTAAACCTAAACAGCAAAGAAAAACAGTAGAAAAAAAAAGCTCACCTTGGCTCCTCCCGATGGAGGATGGAGGGGGCGGCACGGCCGCAGGGGCGGCGGCGAGCCTGGCTCCGGGGCGGTGGCGAGCCTGGCTCCTGGGCGGCGGCGAGCTCCGGGGCGCGAGGCAGACAGGACGGCGAGCTCCGGGGCGCAGGGGCAGCGACCTCCGGGGCGCAGGGGCGGCGATCTCCGGGGCGCAGGGACGGCGAGCTCCGAGGCGCAGGGGCGGCGAGCTCCGAGGCACGAGCCTGGCTCCGGCGCGGGCGACGGGACGCCGGGGCGGTGGCGGGTGATGGGGGCGACGGGGCGAGGGGAGGTGGGGCAAGGGGGCGGTGGGGCGAGGGGAGGTGGGGCAAGGGGGCGGCGGTGGGTGGCGGTGGTCGTCGGGGAGGAGAGGGAACAGAGAGAGATGGGCGGGGTGGGGCGCCGTTAGTAACCTAAACGTTTGTCGTCCGCCCCCCTTTGCCGTCCGCTTACTTGCTCTTTGCCGTCTGCTAGCAGACGACAAAGAGGGGGGCGTTAAGTTTTTTTTAACCAGCTCGTCAGTGGGTCCCCCCTCCCTCTTTGCCGTCTGCTAGCCGACGGCAAAGAATCTTTGCCATCAGCCAGTTCTTTGCCGTCTGCTTTTGGGTAGCTGATGGCAAAGAGCTTCTTTGTTGTCCGCTATCAGACGGCAAAGATCTGGCAGATGGCAAAGTAGCTGATTCCAGTAGTGTGCGATGATATAACTCTCCATCTGTAATCGTCATGGACTTAGATCACCGGGTTATCTATCGAGCCAGGGTCTCATCCGCTGGCAACTCTCCCCGAGCCAAGAACGGCACCGTCCAATCTTGGATGACATGAAGAGCCGCTACCTAGTGCGCCTCCGGGTCAGGAACAACTAAATCTTCTTCTGTGGGCAACTTGACAGAGGGGTTATGCAAAACATC
This sequence comes from Triticum urartu, assembly GCF_003073215.2. Classification (NCBI taxonomy): domain Eukaryota; kingdom Viridiplantae; phylum Streptophyta; class Magnoliopsida; order Poales; family Poaceae; genus Triticum; species Triticum urartu. Next base: position 252,591,217 of record NC_053027.1, on the reverse strand, counting down.
CAAAAAGGTGTTAGGTGGCACCGGCTTACGCTGAGACCCCAGCCGGCTTAAAGCATCAACTGCTTTGTTCTTTCGACGGTCAATGTGCTCCACCTGATAACCTTTAAAATGTCCTGCAACGGCATCAACCTCTCGGCGATAAGCCGCCATGAGAGGGTCCTTGGAATCCTACTTGCCAGATACCTGTTGAGCCACTAGATCCGAGTCACCAAGACATCTGACCCGGCTCAGGCTCATCTCTTTTGCCACTCGAAGACCATAGAGCAAGGCCTCATACACTGTTGCGTTGTTAGTGCAAGGGAACATCAACTGTAACACATAACAAAATTTATCACCTCATGGGGAAGTTAAGACAACTCCAGCCCCCGAGCCTTCCAACTGCCTGGACCCATCAAAATGAATAGTCCAATACGTATTGTCTGGCTTCTCTTCTGGCATCTGCATCTCTGTCCAGTCATTGATGAAGTCAACCAGGGCTTGAGACTTAATTGTAGTACATGGAACATACTTCAACCCATGAGACCCAAGCTCAATTGCCCACTTGGCGACTCTTCCAGTGGCTTCTCTTCTTTGAATAATGTCTCCCAAAGGAGCAGAGCTAACCACAGTGATGGGATGTCCCTGAAAGTAATGCTTAAGCTTCCGGCTCGCCATGAACACCCCATAAACAAGCTTCGGCCAATGTGGATACCGTTGCTTAGACTTAATTAGCACTTCACTGACATAATAAACCGGCGAACCAGATGCTCTTTGCCAGCCTCCTTGCGTTCTACCACAATAGCCACACTAACAGCTCGTGAGTTAGCAGCGACGTATAACAATAGCAGCTCCTTAATTGGAGCAGCCAGGACCGGCGGCTCAGTGAGCTGTGTCTTCAGATCCTCAAAAGCAGCATTCGCAGCTTCACTCCAAACAAAAACATCCATTTTCTTCACCAACTGATACAGAGGCATAGCCTTTTCCCCTAACCGGCTTATGAACCGGCTCAGAGCAGCGACACGACACGCCAGCCGCTGAACATCATTGACGCATGTTGGTTTGGCTAGGGATGTAATTGCATTGATTTTCTCCGGGTTAGCTTCAATACCTTGGTTAGACACCAAAAAACCCAAGAGCTTGCCGGTTGGCACTCCAAAAACACACTTGGCCGGGTTAAGCATCATTTTGTAAACCCGGAGATTATCAAAACTCTCTTTCAGGTCTATGACTAAGGTTTCCTTTTCCCTGGATTTCACCACTATATCATCCACATAAGCATGAACATTGCACCCAATTTGATTGTGAAGACAATTCTACACACACCGCTAGTAAGTCGCCTGAGCACTCTTAAGCCCAAAAGGCATAGACACATAGTAGAAAGCTCCAAAAGGAGTGATAAAAGATGTCTTCTCTTAATCCTTGACTGCCATCTTAATCTGATGATAACCGGAATAAGCATCTAAGAAACTCAACCGTGTGCAACCCGACGTAGCATCAATGATCTGATCAATACGGGGGGAGCAAAAGGATCAGCAGGAAAAGCCTTGTTCAGATCGGTATAATCCACACACATACGCCAGGTGTCGTTCTTTTTGAGCACAAGCACTGGGTTAGCTAACCACTCTGGGTGAAAGACCTCCACGATGAACCAAGCTGCCAAGAGCCGGGCCACCACCTCTCCAATGGCCTTCCGCCTTTCTTCATTGAATCGCCGGAGAAACTATCTGACAGGTTTGAACTTTGGATCAATATTAAGAGTGTGCTCAGCGAGTTCCCTCGGGACACCCGGCATGTCTGAAGGTTTCCATGAAAAGATGTCCCGGTTCTCACTGATGAACTCGATGAGCGTGCTTTCCTATTATGGATCCAAGTTTGCGCTGATGATGAACTGCTTGGATGAGTCGCCATGGAAAAAATCGACCATCTTAGTGTCATCAGCTGATTTGAATTTCAGCACCGGCTCATGCTCTGTTGTTGGTTTCTTTAATGACGTCATGTCTGCCGGGTCAACATGATCCTTGTAAAATTTTAACTCCTCTGTTGCACAAACAAATTCAGCATAGGCAGCATCACCTTCTTCACATTCCAAGGAGCTCCCATGTAGTATAATGGTGCCTTTATGACCCAGCATCTTGAGCTGCAAATATACGTAACACGGCCGATCCATGAACTTGGCATAAGCCGGCCGCCCAAACGGAGCATGATATGGGCTCTTAATCTTAATCAACTCAAAGGTTAATGTTTCCGCTCTGGAATCATACTCATCCCCAAAGGCTACTTCCAGCTCAATCTTACCAACTGGGTATGCCAACTTACCAGGTACCACATCGTGAAAAACAATGTTGGATTGTTTAAGATTTTTATCAGTCAATCCCATCCGGTGGAACGTATCATAGTAGAGGATGTTGATGATGCTACCTCCATCCATGAGTACCTTAGTAAACTAGTATCCACCAACCTGAGGTGCCACTACCAAAGCCAAGTGACCCGGATAATCAACCCGGGGCGGGTGATCCTCTCTGCTCCACACAATAGGCTGCTCTGACTAACGTAGATAACGGGAATCGCTGGCTCAACGGCATTGACGGCCCTCTTGTGAAGTTTCTAGTCCCTCTTACATAAACTGGTGGTAAATACATGATACTGCCCACTACTCGGCTGCTTCGGGTTGCTCTGATAACTGGATTGCTCCTGCTGATTTCCTTGGCCGGGTTGCTGATTATATCCTCCTTGGTGACCAGGATAACCTTGACCTTGAAAACCTCCTCCGCCTGAACCGGTGCCCGGGCCCTGAAAGCCGCCTCCACCTGAACCGCTACCTGTGCCGTGACCCCCATCAAATGCATTTGAATTTTTAAATGCCTTCATGATCGTGCAATCTTTCCACAGGTGGGTGGCTGGCTTCTCCCGGGTGCCGTGCTTTGGACAAGGTTCATTCAACAACTACTCAAGGGTTGGACCTGACCCGCCTGACCGAGGGGGCTGTCTCCCCTTGCGTCGTTGATTTCCACCCTGTGTATTAGTGTTAGCAACAAACTCATCAACCTTATGTTTATTACCTCCCTGATTCACCGGGTTATGCTGGTGACCCTTGCCGTTGCCGTTCTTCTTTCCCTTCGTTGCCTTTTCTTCATCAGACACTGGGTCCTTGGTAGTATCAGAATCATCATACTTGACGAGAGCTGCCATCAACGTTCCCATGTCATTACGGTCACGTTTAAGCCGCCCCAGCTTCTGCTTCAGAGGTTCAAGACGACAATTTTTCTCCAACATCAAAACTGCTGAGCCGGCATCCATCTTATCAGATGAATGTATTATCTCCTTGACCCGACGCACCCAATGGGTTGTAGATTCACCATCCTCTTGCTTGCAATTGGTTAGGTCCACAATCGACATTGGCTTCTTACATGTGTCCTTAAAGTTCTGGATGAACCGTGATTTCAACTCTGCCCATGAGCCGATAGAATTGGGTGGCAACCCTTTCAACCAAGTCTGAGCTGTTCCATCCAACATCATGATAAAATACTTGTCCATTGCAGCGTTACTAACCTCCAATAGTTCCATAGCCATCTCATAACTCTCAATCCAAGCCCCCGGCTGTAGGTCAGCCGTGTAATTAGGCACCTTACGAGGCCCCTTGAAATCCTTTGGCAACCGCTCATTGCGTATGGCCGGCACCAAGCAAGGCACGCCTCCGGTTCTTGTGGCCACTGCTGCCTCAACCAAGGTTGCTGGATAAGCCGGAAAGGTTTGATGAGCCACCTGCTCTGCCGCCATTTGAGCCGCTCATTCCGCCTCTTGACAAAGCCCCTCTTGATCCGCCAAGTTAAGGGCTCCTTCCCGCAACGGCTCATGCCTATATGGCCGGTTGTGGCGTTGAGCATTACTTGACATCTCTGCAGACTCTATGTGCCTACTGTAACTCGGGCTCCGGCTTGGGCGTGGAGTTGAATGAATCCTGTCCCGACTATAGGAGTATGCATCCTGCTGGACCAGAGCTGTGTGAAGTAGTTCTCTTACCCTCCGGGTTTCAATTGCTGCTGGCGAGTCGCCTTCCATTGGAGAGCCGCCAAACGAGCCGATGTTGAGATGAGGTTTTCCAGAGGGTTGGAGAAGTGACCTGGAGGTGTTGACACATAACGAGGAGGAGCTGTATTTATACGAGGTGGCTCCATGGCACGTGGCTGAACTGGTGCTCTGGGTGTCGTGACCTGGTTTGCCTCCGGCAGGTTGCTCCCCCCGGCCCCGGGCGTATGGAACACGTTCCTCAGATCCAGCGTTAAAGGTAGACACGACTGAGTTTTCTGATGCCTCCTCCTCGTGACCTCGTTTGATGCGTTAAGATCCACTGAGAGCCGGAAAGTTTCTGCTTGAAGTTGCTGAGCACAAGCATCCAGAGTTGCTCGTTCTGCTGCCATCCGGGTTTCCTCCACTTCTAGATTTTCCTTAGCTTGCACCATCTCCTCCCGCACGCGTGCCACTTCTGCGTCGTGCTGGTGTCCGCCGGCTCTACCACGGTGGTTAACAGAGTCGTTAGCCTATCCATGAGGTCCATTAGAATCTGAGCCGGGGGGCGCGCGGGGTCTCCTGACCCGGCTGCTGTCGACCCGGTAGCTGCTGCTGCCGCTGGGGTAGAGTTCTGTCCGGGCTGCGTCCCTGCCATGAAGACTCTGGCCCAATTCGGCGGCTCAAGGGGGTCCGGAATACTGCAACCATTGGAACAGCCCCCGACCATGCCGTCTTGCAGCTGGTACAACGAGTCCGTCTCACCTGTTGATGATGCAGTATCGGAGCCGATGGCCGTCTCCCCGTTTTCCACCGATCCTTCGGAGTATTCACCGTCGTGGATGCTGCCTACGAAGGCATGCTTCACGACAGATTGAACACGGGTGGTCCTGGCACGCTGAGCCATTTTGATGAGGTTGGTGTGGACGTCCGGCTCAGGGCCCAACTCGCGGATCCGGCCGATGAAGACGTGGATTCCGCCGAAGGGGACCCGGTACCCGTACTCGATTGAGCCGGCCTCGGGGCCCCTACCTTCGTCGTCGATGTAGAGCTTGCCGCAATGACTCTTGGTCATCCGGCCCACAGCGTATCCGTTGAGCCCTTCGAAGTTGCCCTTCAAGAACTCAAATCCACGGTGGGCGCCAACTGTCGTGGAGTTGACACGACAGATGTCCTAGAGCAAGGACTTAGTCGTAGGGCCATCGCACTAGGAAGCTTAAAGGGGTTAATCGGGACAAAGGACACGAGAGAGTTTTTATACTAGTTCGGCCCCTTACGATGAAGGTAAAAGCCTACGTCTAGTTGGGTTTGGTATTGCTAAACTTTCGATCTCCAAGGGACTCATCTCACCGGCTTGGTTATCGATTTTGGTTGTCTTCTCCCCTAAGCCGCAACTGGGTCGTCCCCTTATATACATGGGTTGACGCCTGGTGGCCTAAAGAGTCCCGGCCGGCTCATAATCATGTCCGGCTTGGTGACTTCCTTTACATGTCTTTCTTTACAAGTCTTTCCATACATACGGCAGTTTACAATATTGGGCTTTAAACCGGCCCCAGGACCTTGGGCCTTCTATATGTTTAATAAACTATCATCTTGAATGTATATTGGGCTTCTTATGTAACCCGCCATTAGGGCTGACCCGGCCCCTCCTGGGCGGGTCATACTGGTAGTAATATCACCAACAATAAGGGAATTTGATGAGTTTCTTTGCCGGTGAAGTACGTTTTCTTCAGGTAATTCCGATACTGCCCCCAAGCATTCTTGAAGAGAGCAGAGGTATTAGCACAGGTTACCTCATCCTGAGTTTTCAAATCGATCCTTCTCTATAAGTATCAGTGCTAACAATTTATCACATTTCTTACTGACGAATAAAGTGACACAGTTTAAAATATCATTAACACAATATGGTACTGTTCAGGTCAAGACATGGCAGGAAATGACATTGTGAAGGAGTTGGCAGCTTCACGACACCACTGGATTATAGATCAAGAACTCATAAGTATCAATGGTTAGTGTGCTGTCAATTTATCCCATTTCAGATTGGCAAAATAATATCACTTTCTCTGTACAGTTTAATTTACATGGTATGAAGAAGGAACTTGGTTGTACAACTGCAAACTTAAATTGAGAAGGACAAACTTTTGTTTATGAAGTACATAATAAACTTTAAACATGCAATTTGATGCGAGCACCAAAAATAAACAGCTATTGCAGTTATGCCTAACCAAATATACACAACAAAGTTTGAAGGCTTGAGAAGGACAAACATACATTATTGGTGAAGGCAGGCTCTATAAAGCCCTTGTCCATGCTGATGGGGGGGCAATTCAAGAAGTTTACCAAGAATCTTCTTCATAACCATTCCCTTTATTCTACATTTTGTTCAGAGAAAATATAGATGTGACAATATAAAAAAAATGGAGAATATTTAAGATAAGATGAAGAGTGATGCTACAGAACCAAGTAGCTATAAATGTAAGTACAGCGATACAGGCAAAAGGTACAGCCAAGAGCAATGTAGAGCTAAACTTGTTCAGCACCATCGGTGTTATCCAACCTTATGGTTAGAGTAAATATAGATCTTATGTGTACAAAATCGAGGGCAAAGGAAAATAAGCTGCATAGTGGTGGTACATGAACAACTACCTGTCAATATAAGTACACTGATAAAGGACATTAGGTACTTACAAGAACAATGCAGAGCTAAAAAAATTCATTGGCATTGGATATATTCTACACTAATGTAACCATTCATACAGATCAGATAATTTGGAGCGAACAATTGATAAGCAAGCTATCATGCATACTATTGTCACATAATGAACCAGGTATGTATGCAAGTACAGTGATACAGGACAACAGGTACTAAAAAGAGCAAAGCAGCGGGCATCATATTTGCAATATCCTGTCGTTCTTTTCAAACCGGAATTCCTTTTCGAGCAAATTTCCTGCAAAAAAGATCTATAAGGCACATGCGGAAAAGTAGAAGTTCAAATTTTCATGCGATATCATAGACAATACCTCATCCTCGGAACAAGACCAGTGCATAACAACGTTTTTCCATTTAATGTCTTCTAAATTTAGCCCATGAGACTTCACCAGAAATTCGTTTATAGACTTCCATCAAAGTGTGATTTCCTCAGGTAACACGGTGTCACATCCCTAGTTCTGGTATGCTCTAGGCTAGCTACTGTTGTTTGCATCATGTTTAAAATTCAAATGAACTTGAATTGGGGGATGTTCAAACCCTAGCATCAATGTTTTTAAAATAGGTTCAACTAAAAAAATTGGTGAACCCAAATGGCCTTCAAAAATGTTCATTTTTGGTAAATGCTGGAAATAGCAACCAGAGGTGATGCACATTTTTGTCTGACATTTTGGAATGTTGAATTAACACATATTGTATTTTGAATTGGAGCAAATAAATAGTATAAATACTTTATTGCTGCAATAGTTCTAATCCAAATAGTCCCTACAAAATTTTATCAAAGAAAAGAAAATGATTTAGTGCCTAAAACTAAATCAAACAAATGTCAGAAATAGAAAAGAAAACAAAAAAGGAGAAAGCCCTTACCTGGACTTTACCTGGGCCGACTTACCTGGCCTGCTGCCGCTATGGCCTAGCCCAACTGGCCACACAAGCTGCATGCCTGCCCTCCCATGCCAGCGCGATGAGCTGGCTGACGTCGCCACTGCCGTCTGGATCGAGCCCTCCTCTCATTCGCTCTCCCTCCCTCTCATTCCCTCTCTCTCCCTCTCCCTCGCTCTCTCCCACGAACAGCCGAGCGTTGCCGTCACCGCCGCTCGCTGTTGCCGCAGCCACCGCCTCCCCCTCGACGTATCTCCGTGCCCAAGAGCTCCACCATGACATCTCCTATGTCCTCGACGAGAGAGGCAACCGGGGACGCACCGTATCATCGTCATCACCGTCTTCTTCATCACCGACCGCCCGAGATCGCCGTCACCGCTCCGTCGTCTCCAGAGCCTCCCCCGAGCTGACGAGCCCTCCATGAGATGCGCTGTGAGCCCCTGATCCGTTTCCCCCTACTCCAATGCTCCAATTCGAGCTATAACCATCGCTTCCATCGAGACCGAGAATCACCGCCGCCCGAGCTTGTTGCCTGCGTAGCTCCGACGACCTTTTGGTCGCGCCAATGCATCCAAACACTTTGCAGCACCACGTAGAGCCTCTCTGGATCTTCCTTTCGTCCATTTGCATGCTGTAGCTTTGACCCCGAGTTTGCCCGAGCTCCGGCCACCACTGTGCCCATCGCCGGTGTCGGTTCCGGTCACCCCGCGGCCTCCCACCCGCTCCCCTGTATGCGGACGAGGATGGCCTACGCCACGATGGTATCCACGCGTCCAGCCGCCGCTCGTAGCACAAGTCCGGCGAGTTGCCGCCGTGGTATTGGTCGCCGCCGGCCAAAACTCCGGCGGGCTGATGTAGCCTTTTAATTAGGCACTAATTACCCCCTATGACACTGATAGTGGGCCCAGCGCCCTAATCTTTTAATTCGATTATAAATAACCCCCCTGTTTAACACTGTGTCATTGACGTCTGGACCCCACACGTCATGTTTGACTCTGGATAGCGTTGTTGACTTGCTGACGCAAGCATGACGCAGTGCTGAGGCAATTAATCATTTTTCTGGATTATTTCTATTTTGGAAATTCCAGAAAATTAGCAAAACTTCAAAAAATCACAGTAAATCAACCGTAGCTTAGATTGAAACAATTTATATATGAAAAATTATCAGAAAAATGCAATCTATCCATCTGAACCATTTTGATGCACGAAAAACCAAGTTATACCTGCTGTATAAGTGAAAACACATAAAGGGCATGTAAGATGCTTAAGTTTGGTGTGGCATTTGAATCCTTGATTCAAATGAGCTCCATTGAACCTGATGCTAGATGCATTAGCACAAACCATATCACATCTACATGCCATGTTCATGCATAATATTGTTGCATATGCTTGTGTGTTGATTGCCGACACTGTCCTTCTCGATAGGTCCTGCTTCGGAGACCGTTCTAGAGTACTTGTCAGAGGAGCAGTGCCCACCTGTTGATCTACCAGGCAAGCAAAACCCCCTTTTTCATTCTAATACAATCCCAGTCTCTCGCTCCTGCTCTCTTTTATTGCATTAGGACAACAATGATTCAACTGCTACTTTATGCTGCGGTAGTTGAACCCATTCCTCTGCATGACCTGTCATTGCCACAGTAAATAGTTGAAACCCACTAGCATGTGTAGGAGTTGATTGAGCCATGTTGTGTTTCCTACCATGTCATGCCTGCTATTTCTTAGAGTTGTGTCAGGTATAATTCATTGGGAATGGATTAGAGTGTTATGATATGTTCTGATGCTGAGAGTTAAGTGTGTGAACACAATTTGGTAAAGGTAGCGGTGATAGGCCATGTAGGAATACATGGTGGGTTGTCTCACTGGAGCCATCCTTAAGAGCTGAGTTCTGTGTATGTTGTCCAATGACTAGTTACTACCACACATCGGGTTCCGGCAACTCAGACCCTCTTGGCTTATTAATCACCTTGATCTCTGTCCAGGAGTCGCAACTAGTTTCTGGTGTTTCTAGGTAGTGTTAATTTTCTAGCAAGTGGCACCCGGTAGGGTGGGCTTGGGACAGGCTAGGCACAGGTGGCACGGTGTACCAAGTGGCACCTGGATGGTGGGCTTGGGAACCCTGCTCACATCGTTTGGGGACGTGAGGGAAACCCTGGCCGAATCTCCATGTGGATGGAACCCACATAGCGATAAACCTGGACTAGAGTCTTGCGTGGTTAGTCAGGTTGTGGCCGACACCCTCGCCAGGCTTCCGCTTGAAGGTTGCCGAGATACATGACATGTACATGGCGGTAAGTGACGAGAGTGTGTGTGAAGAAGTACACCCCTACAAGGTTATCATGATCTATTCGAATAGTCGGGTCCGCAGTTATGGACTTCTTGGATGCTTACATGGTACATAGAAAACTTAAAGTGGATACTCTAAAATGCTCAAGACAAGTGTGAGTGCTATGGATGGCCTTCTCGTAGGGAGACGGGAATGAATCCATAGTAGTGTATTGATGTGGTGACTAGTGGACTTGCGTGCGCTTTCCGACCTCAAAGAACTTACTCGTAGTCGTAGAACGGGATAGCCACTGAGTCAAAGCTGGCTTGCTGCAACTAAACCCCACATTCCCTTGTTGATACCAATGCATGTATGATAGGATCTGTGGTAAGTCTTGACGAGTACCTTTGTACTCACGTTTGCTTAATTTATGTTTTGCAGATGAGACATCTGTCTCACTAGTAGTTCTGCATGGACTTCGATGAGTAGCTTGTTACCTCAGCTACGATCTTGTACCCTTGGGAGGGTCTTGTAGATAGTCAGGCTTCTCAGCCTTTTTGTTTGGAGTTGTCTGTACTCAGACATGTTTATGCTTCCGCTTGTTGCTTGTATGCTCTGTTTGTTGGGTCATGATACCCATGTTTGTAATACTTGGCTCCTCGGAGCCTAACGATTAAATACTTTGAGTCGTACAGTTTTGTTGTGATGCCATGCTGTGTTTACACATATCGAGCATATTGTGTGTATGATTGAAATGCTTGGTATGTGTGGGATCCGACAACCTAGTTGTCTATCCTTGGTAGCCTCTCTTATGGGGAAATGTAGTCTAGTGCTTCCACTGAGCCTTGGTAGTCTGCTACAGCCCGGTTTATCGGAGTCCTATTAGCCCAGTTGCTACTGCTCCAGAACACTTAGACAGGCCGGCATGTGTCCTTCTACGTTCCTGTGTCTGTCCCTTCAGGGAAATGTCACGCGGTGTCTACCGGAGTCCTGTTAGCCTGCTACAGCCTGGATTCTCTGGAGTCCTGTTAGCCGAGCTGCTACAGCCCGAATTCACTCGCTGATGACCGACACGTTTGTTGCTAGGCCATGTATGCATGTCCCTGTAAGTTAGTGCCACTTTGGGTTTACAATTAGTCATGTCGGCCCGGGTTCTTTGTCATATGGATGCTAGCGACACTATCATATACATGAGCCAAAAGGCGCAAACGGTCCCATGCCAGGTGAGGTGGCACCCGTGGGAATACCATTCATGAGGCCGCAAAGTGATATGATGTGTTACATGCTAGATTAATGTGACTTAGGATTGGGGTCCCGACAGCTTTGGTATCAGAGCATGACTGCATGTAGGATTACCAAGCCAAACTGGTCGAAGTTGAGTCTGGAAATTCTTTAGTTATGTAGGGGAATTGATTGTGGAAGGGAACGTAAGGCTCTTTTTACTTCTTATACCTCATGCCTTTCTGATCTGAGTCATCCTATCTCTCCTACGAGGTTAAGGAACTAGGCTTTCTCTTCCGTCTATCAGGATCACAAGTTACTACTCTGTAGTCTCATAGGATTGGTTCATCAGAGTCATATTCCAGTTTTCGAGTACTTCCGGTGTAGTTTGTTTAGTACTATCACAGAACCTTGATTGATGATGTTGAGTATGCTACTATCCCATCATAGCAGGATGTCTCATTTTGAGCATTTTACTGTCGTTATGCTGCCGGAATTAACCTAGGAGTTCGAGAGATACTAATTTCTTTGTGCTACATACTGCATCCTATAGTTGATGTTGACTCCGTCCTTGGTTTTGTTTCTAAGGATGTCATCAGTTAACCTAAGCTCCTTTGCTCGTAGTCGGAACCACAGAGATGGTAGGGATGAGGATCCTCCCGACCAGCCTTCGTTGGCAAAGTTTATGTTAGAGGTTGAGATGAACAAGCATGAGACCAACCGCTTGTTGGCACAGATTGAGCAGAACACCACACATCGGCGTAATGAGTTGGTTTCCATTACCGACTTAATTGGCCTGAAACCACCTACCTTCCATCATTCCATCGAGCCACACGATGCAGATGACTGGCTCCGTAGCATCACTCACAAGCTATGTTCCACGAGCGTACCTGAAGGTGACAAGGTCACCTATGCCGCATATCACCCGGATGGTCTTGCTAGTCTTTGGTGGCAGAACTATGAGGCTATGCTTCCAGCTGGACAGATACCTACCTGGAGAGATTTCACTGAGGCTTTTCGCGAACATCACATTCCTCAAGCCCTCATCGATTGCAAGAGAGAAGAGTTCTATAGTTTCACCCAGAGTAAGATGGCTGTTGATGCTTACAGTAGAGAGTTTGAGAACCTCGCTCGCTATGCTACAGAGGAGGTGTCTGATAACCCACAAGTTTCATAGGATTTTTTCTCCCCGAAACACAATATATAGAGTTGGAGTTGGAGTCGGAGGAGCTCCAGGGGGCCCACGAGGTAGGGGGTGCGTCCCCACCCTCATGGACAGGTGGTGGGCCCCCTGGCCTTCATCTTTTGTAGGTATTTTTTATATTTTCCAAAAAGTTTCTCCGTGAAGTTTCAGGTGATTCCGAGAATGTTTGTTTCTGCACATAAATAACACCATGGTAATTCTGCTGAAAACAGCGTCAGTCCAGGTTAGTTCCATTCAAATCATGCAAGTTAGAGTCCAAAACAAGGGCCAAAGTGTTTGGAAAAGTAGATATGACAGAGACGTATCAACTCCCCCAAGCTTAAACCTTTGCTTGTCCTCAAGCAATTCAGTTGACAAACTGAAAGTGATAAACAAAAACTTTTACAAACTCTGTTTGCTCTTGTTATTGTAAATATGTAAATCTAGCATTCAAGTTTTCAGCAAAGATTATAACTAACCACATTCGCAATAACGCTTAGGTCTCAAGTTTACTCATATCAATAGCATAACCAACTAGCGAGCAATAACAATAAATCTCAGATGACAACACTTTCTCAAAACAATCATAATATGATATAACAAGATGGTATCTCGCTAGCCCTTTATGAGACCACAAAACATAAATGCAGAGCACCTTTAAAGACCAAGGACTGACTAGACATTGTAATTCATGGTAAAAGAGATCCAGTCAAGTCATACTGAACGTAAACTAACAGTAATGAATGCAAATGATAGCGGTTCTGTCCAACTGGTGCTTTTTAATAAGAGGATGATGACTCAGCATAAAAGTAAATAGATAGGCCCTTCACAGAGAGGAGCAGAGATTTGTAGAGGTGCCAGAGCTCGGTTTTGAAATAGAGGTGAATAATATTTTGAGTGGTGTACTTTCATTGTCAACATAACAACCAAGAGATGACGATATCTTCCATGCTACACACATTATAGGCGGTTCCCAAACAGACTGGTAAAGTTTATACTCCCCCTTCCACCAGCAAGCATTAATCCATGGCTTGCTCGAAACAACAAGTGCCTCGAACTAACAAGAGTCCCAGGGGGAGTTTTGTTTGCAATTATTTTGATTTAGTTTGCATGGGACTGGGCATCCCGGTGACCAGCCATTTATCTCGTGAGTGTGGAGCGGAGTCCACTCCTCTTGAGAATAAGCCACCTAACATGGAAGATACGGACAGCCCTAGTTGATACATGAGCTATTCGAGCATACAAAACATGATATTTATTTGAAGGTTTAGAGTTTGGCACATACAAATTTACTTGGAACGACAGGTAGATACCGTATATAGTAGGTATAGTGGACTCATGTGGAATAACTTTGGGGTTTAAGGGATTGGATGCACAAGCAGTATTCCTGCTTAGTATAGGTGAAGGCTAGCAAAAGACTGGGAAGCAACCAGCTAGAGAGCGACAACATTCATGAACATGCATTAAAATTAATCAACACCGAATGCAAGAATGAGTAGGATATAATCCACCATGAACATAAATATCGTGAAGGCTATGTTGATTTTGTTTCAACTACATGCGTGAACATGTGCCAAGTCAAGTCACTTAAATCATTCAGAGGAGGATACCACCCTATCATACCACATCATAACCATTTCAATAGCATGTTGGCACGCAAGGTGAACCATTATAACTCATAGCTAATCAAGCATGACACAAGAAACTATGATCTCTAGTTGTCATTGCAAACATGTTTATTCATAATAGGCTGAATCAGGAATGATTAACTAATCATATTTACAAAAACAAAAGAGGTCAAGTTCATACCAGCTTCTCTCATCTCAGTCAGTCCATCATATATCGTCATAATTGCCTTTCACTTGCACGACCGAACAATGTGAATAATAATAATAGTACACGTGCATTGGACTAAGCTGGAATCTGCAAGCATTCAATAAATAGGAGAAGACAAGGCAATATGGGCTCTTTTGTCAGATCAACAATAAAGTATATAAGATCCACTTCAACAATTTAATCATGGTCTTCTCGTATCGACCCCCAATGAAAAGAAAAGAAATAAAACTATTTACACGGGAAAGCTCCCAACAAGTAAAAGAAGAACATGAAATCTTTTTGGGTTTTCTTTTTAATTACTACCACAAGCATGGAGAGTAAACTAATTAAAAGCCAGAACTATTTTTTTGTTTTTTCTTAAGGTTTATCAAACACACAAGAAGAAAGCATAAAAAGGAAATTAAACTAGCATGGATGATATAATGAAAAAGTATGAGCACCGACATCTAGCAATGAGTGTGTGAACATAAATGTAATGTCGGTGGGAAATACGTACTCCCCCAAGCTTAGGCTTTTGGCCGGTCTATGGCCACGGCTGGCCTGGCGGATATCCATAATAATAGTTGGGGTCGTACTACGAAGAAGAAGAAGACTCCAATTGCCACTGGCTGACAATCATCTCCGGATCCCACTGGTAATTAGACTGTCATGAAGGATCAACTTGTGGTTCCGGCTCTGGCTCCATGGCTGGTGCAGGGTTCCGGTAGGCGTGAATAGCCTTTAACGGAACAAGGTACTGGCCTGCAGATAAATCAAACAAAGAAGGAGCAGGCAGGGTAATAGTCTCAGGATGATGTTTATCAAAGAACAATTTGTATTTAAGCTCTCATTCCCTATTCTTAACAATAAAATCATGTGCCAGCATACTTTTATAATCTAAATAAACACGAGGCAACACTTTTTCTTCCTTCTCATAATGCCTAATAGGTATGTTAAAATGTGCAACTAGGCGTGAAGCATAGATGCCTCCAAAGATGGGGCCCTTGGAATGGTTCAGACTTAACCGTTTAGCAATAATGCCGCCCATACTAATAGAGTTATCACCGTATAAACCATGGAGCAAAATAATAATATCAGGGATACTGAGGTTTCCACAGTTTCCGCGACCAATTAAACAACTACTATCAAATAATGCAAAATAGCATAAAACAGGAAAATGTATGCTAGTGATTCATGCATCGAAAACCTTCCTTGTTTCCCCTACAGTGATAGTATCAATAAACCCGTCCACATCCTCGCGATGTGGTTCCTCTGTCTTGCCCTCGAAAGGGACCAAACAATCCCAACAAAAATCATAAAGTGACATCTCCTTATGCTCATCATATAAATAAAACTCCACCGTAGGTGGTGAGCTCCTAGAATGGAAACGAAAGTTTTGCACAAAGATATTTGTGGGTGAGAGATACTGATCGCATTGGTCGAGGAGGAAAGCGGTGAGGCCTGCATTCTTAGCCAGTTCATGAAAATGTTCATAAATCCCGGCTTCTCTCAAGAAGTCATCGGAAGGCCATTCACACG
Organism: Triticum urartu; assembly: GCF_003073215.2. Taxonomy (NCBI): domain Eukaryota; kingdom Viridiplantae; phylum Streptophyta; class Magnoliopsida; order Poales; family Poaceae; genus Triticum; species Triticum urartu. Next base: position 252,575,623 of record NC_053027.1, on the reverse strand, counting down.
CCCAAACCTCCGTGGTGCGAGGCCGATTATACTTAGGCTTTGGTGCCTTTTCCTTCGAGGTTCGGCTCGATGAGCCCCTCAAAAGTCTCATCATCATTTTCTGAAAAATTCTGAAATTTTTAGTAACTTCAAAATAAAAGTAAATCAAACTCAATAATATTGATAACAACTACTCCTACAAGTGCCTAGGGCCTATATCATGCATCAAAACTACTTTTGACCATATAAATTTGACATGCAAGCTCAAGAACAGGGTCACCTAAGCAGCAAAAATTTGCAATGAATAAAACACTAGAACAATAACTAAATGGACCAATGGAGGAGTCACATACCAAGGAAAAATCTCCCCAAGCAGTTTTGTGAGAGGTGCTTTGAGCAAGGAGATCGAAAATGGCAGCCAAATGAGCTTGGACTCGGGTTTGAGCTGGTTATTCGTATTTGGGGGAGGAAGGAGTGTGTGGGTGAAAGGATAAGTGGAGGAGGGCCACCATGGGCCCACGAGGCAGGGGGGCGTGCCCAGGGGGATTGGGCGCGCCCTCCACCCTCATGGGCAGGTGGTTGACCCCCTGTTGTGTTCTCAGTGCCAAATATTCTCAAATATTCCAGAAAAATTATATTTAAATTTCAGGGCATTTGGAGAACTTTTATTTTCCGGGTATTTTTATATTGCACGGATAATCAAATAACAGATAGCAAAATACTATTTTTATTTTATTTAATATAAATAACAGAAAGTAAAAGTGGGGTACAGAAGGTTGTGCCTTCTAGTTTCATCCATCTCATGATCATAAAATGGAATCCACTAACAAGGTTGATCAAGTCTTGTTAACGAACTCATTCTGAATAACATGGAACCGGAGAAATTTCGAATAACACTATGTTACCTCAACGGCGATATGCACATCCCCAATAATTAGAATATCATATTTCTTCTTGACAGTAGGAAGAGGAAATTCAAAACCTCCAAATATAATCGATGGAATTTTTCCAATAAAATTGATACTGTGGACTTGAGGTTGTTTCCTCGGAAAGTGTACTGTATGCTCATTACCATTAACATGAAAAGTGACATTGCCTTTAGTGCAATCAATAACAGCCCATGCATTATTCAAAAAGGGCCTTCCAAGAATAATAGACATACTATCGTCCTCGGGAATATCAAGAATAACAAAGTCCGTTAAAATAGTAATGTTTGCAACTACAACAGGCACATCCTCACAAATACCGATAGGTATAGCAGTTGATTTATCAGTCATTTGCAAAGATATTTCAGTAGGTGTCAACTTATTCAAATCAAGTCTACGATATAAAGAGAGAGGCATAACACTAACACCTGCTCCAAGATCACATAAAGCAGTTTTAACATAGTTTCTTTTAATAGAGCATGGTATAGTGGGTACATCGGGATCTCCTAGTTTCTTTGGCATTGCACCCTTAAAAGTATAATTACCAAGCATGGCGGAAATTTTAGCTTCCGGTATCTTTCTCTTATTTGTAACAATATCTTTCATATACTTAGCATAAGGATTCATTTTGAGCATATCAGTTAATTGCATCAGCAAAAAGATAGGTCTAATCATTTCAGCAAAGCGCTCAAAATCCTCATCATCCTTTTTCTTGGATGGTTTGGGTGGAAAAGGCATGGGTTTCTGAACCCATGGTTCTCTTTCTTTACCATGTTTCCTATCAACAAAATCTTTCTTATCATAATGTTGATTCTTTGATTGTGGGTTATCAAGATCAACAGTAGGTTCAATTTCTATATCATTATCATTACTAGGTTGAGCCTTATCATGAACATTATCATTAACCTTATCACTAGTTTCAGGTTCATTACCTGATTGTGTTTCAGCATCAGAAATAGAAATATCATTTGGATTCTCAGGTGTTTCAGTAATAGGTTCACTAGAAGCATGCAAAGTCTTATCATTTTTCTTTTTCTTCTTTTTAGAAAGACTAGGTGCATCTATATTATTTCTCTGAGAATCTTGCTCAATTCTCTTAGGGTGGCCTTCAGGATACAAAGGTTCCTGAGTCATTCTACCAGTTCTAGTAGCCACTCTAACAACATTATCATTATTCTTACTATTCAATTCATTGAGCAAATAATTTTGGGCTTTAAGTACTTGTTCTACTTGAGTGGTAACCATAGAAGCATGTTTGCTAATAAGTTTAAGTTCACTTTTAACATTAGCCATATAATCACCCAAGTGTTTAAGCATATTTGAATTGTATTTCAATTGTCTACCAAAATAAGCATTAAAATCTTCTTGCTTAACCATGAATTTATCAAACTCATGTAAGCATGGGCTAGCAAACTTAGTAAATGGGATTTCAGCTTTATCATATCAATAGAGAGAATTTACCTTTACTACCTGTGTCGGGTTATCAAGACCATGAGTTTCTTCAATAGGTAAGGGATTAAGATCATATGTTTCTTCAACAGGCGGTAGATTAAGACCATGTATTTCTTCAATAGGAGGTAAATTCCTAACATCTTCAACTTTAATACCTTTTTCTTTCATAGATTTCTTTGCCTCTTGCATATCTTTAGGACTGAGAAATAGAATACCCCTCTTCTTCGGAGTTGGTTTAGGAATTGGTTCAGGAATTGGCTCCGGAGGTGTCCAATTATTTTCATTTGTCAACATATTATTCAATAGAATTTCAGCTTCATCCGGTGTTCTTTCCCTGAAAACAGAACCAGCACAACTATCCAGGTAATCTCTGGAAGCATCGGTTAGTCCGTTATAAAAGATATCAATTATTTCATTTTCTTAAGAGGATGATCAGGCAAAGCATTAAGTAATTGGAGAAGCCTCCCCCAAGCTTGTGGGAGACTCTCTTCTTCAATTTGCACAAAATTATATATATCCCTTAAAGCAGCTTGTTTCTTATGAGCAGGGAAATATTTAGTAGAGAAGTAATAAATCATATCATGGGGACTACGCACACAACTAGGATCAAGAGAATTAAACCATATCTTAGCATCACCCTTTAATGAGAACGGAAATATTTTAAGGATATAAAAGTAGCAAGTTCTCTCATCAGTAGTGAACAGGGTGGCTATATCATTTAATTTAGTACGATGTGCCACAACAGTTTCAGATTCATAGCGATGAAAAGGATCAGATTCAACCAAAGTAATTATATCAGGATCAACAGAGAATTCATAATCCTTATCGGTAACACAGATAGGTGAAGTAGCAAAAGCAGGGTCAGGTTTCATTCTAGCATTTAGAGATTTCTTATTCCATTTAGCTAATAACCTCTTAAGTTCGTGTCTATCCTTGCAAGCTAAAATAGCTAAAGAAGTTTCTTTATCGAAAACATAACCCTCAGGAATAACAGGCAAGTCATCATCATCAATTTCATCAGTATTATCAGATTCAACATTTTCAATCACTCTAGCCCTAGCAAGTTGTTCATCAAGAAATTCACCAAGTGGCACAGTAGTATCAAGCATAGAAAAAGTTTCATCATAAGTATCATGTATAGAAGAAGTGGTATCATCAATAACATGCGACATATCAGAAC